>NC_135498.1:154764059-154876559 GCF_052857255.1 Amblyomma americanum
AGAAAGAGCGCCACACTTTGTCGGTTTCCAGTTTCAAAAATGACTGAAATTTTCTGTGCGCGTTATAGTAGCAAAAAGTAATTAACTTACTGACCATGCGTAATCTCTAAAGTGTGCAGCATTTGAACTAAATTGAATTTTTCTCGGCATAGAGACGGGAGGCTGGTGCTAAAAGCGTCATACAGCTCACAAAGGTCTAAGCCGCCCATCATACTCAGATTCAACAAAAGTGATATCTCTCTCTCTCTCTCTCTCTCACACACACACACACACACACACACACACACACACACACACACACACACACACACACACACACACACACACACACACACACACACACACACACACACACACACACACACACACACACACACACACACACACACACACACACACACACACACACACACACACACACACACACACACACACACACACGCACGCACGCACGCACACGCACACACACGCACACGCACACGCACACACGCACGCACGCACGCGCACGCGCACAACATAACATAACATATATAACATATATGCATATGTTAATACATATATAATATATGTATTGCGAGAGGGGGAGAGAAAACGTACACCAACGTTTCAAACAATTAAATCAATATATTGACGCTGATGCCGTTCAATGGCCTTCTTCGGAATGTCGGTAGCGAGGTGGAAGGCACAGTAATGTAGACAGGAGCACAACAGCGCACAGGAAGATATGACAAAGAAAAGTAAAGTAAAAACGGCTCATGAACTTGGCTACAAGGGATATATAAGTCACAGTTGTAGAGAAAAGATCTATTTTGCGAGATTTATTGGGTCGTCCATCTTTACTACATAACGCGACGTCAGCGGATAAACTTGCAAGCGGGGGATTTTTCGATTCGCATACTATTTCTATTCGCATCAGTACTAACCTGTCGTCACAAATGTTAGACAGAACGAAGTAAGAAACGAGAAACTATACATGATCTAGACACGTGGTTGCGAATAACAGCATAAAAAAAGCATGAATATTTATTACTAAATTACCAAAGGCAACTGAAGTTGATATCTCTATGTAAAGCTCTAACTTCACAGAAAATAAACAAGAAACTGACGCATACTGCGATGTGAACATGTGAAGGTAGTGAATCAGAGACCATTAACCGTGTTTAACATTTGGTCGTGAAGATAATATAGAGCTCAATTTTTTTCGCTTTCATTTATACCTGAAGATACCGTACTGAATTTACAGAGAATAAAAAAATTAATTTCTCGTTATTGAGTGGTTCTGAAGGTTGATTCCAGAATGACAGCCGAAGTTCGATTGAATGAGTGGCCGGGGAGCGGGACATGCTTTGATAGGGTCAAGTTTGAAAAGGATTGAACATGGGCTCTATGGTTCTTCAACCGAAATATAAAGTGCGTTTCAGTCTGACCTATGCGTGGTGTTTCACCTAAGATTGAACACTATATATAAAAATGGGCTATTTAAGTTAGAAGAGTGCTTTTTTCGGCATAGCATTCTCAGGGATGTAATAAATAAGAATGCAGCTAAGACGTGCTAACTAGCAGGCTGGTTAACTAATACTCAATAGTTACCTTTTAGCTATTATTGTAAGGTTCCTTAATTGCCAGAGCCGTTTAGTCCACGTAAGAAATAACGATTTCGGTTTTTAAATTTCGAAGACGCGGTTGCCCTCCGCGTTGTGGCCCAGCAAATTAAGGCGAGATCGCACCACAATATATGCCCTTCTGACAAGCTTACAGAGAAACTAACCTCTCCAGTGCACACAACTCGTCAAAAAAGCCAAAATTTGTTGGGCCACAACGCCGACTGTAACCGCGTTTTCATGCAACAAAAAACTGATATGGATATTACTTACGTGGGCTAGACGACTCTCAATGATTAAGAATCCTAAAAGTAACAGTTAGAAATTTAATTATTCGATATTATTTAAACAGGCTGCTGGCTAGCACGTCGGCTGTATTCTGATAGACTACACCGCTGAAAATGCTATGCTTAAAAAAGCGCTCTTCTAACTCAAAAAGCATAATTTTAAAAATTTTCTCAAATCCTAGCTGAAGCATCTTATGTATTGCAAGGTACGTACGGGAAATTGGAGTGCATAGACTACGTTCGTTGTATCGCATGTGAAGTTGCCGTGAACGTTGAAACGAAAGTGTGAACCAATATTGCTGACGCTCTTAGATGTCATGTAGAGGGATACTTTACATCGACTCTTGTTACATGAGTGGCAGCCAATGGGTTCCGGAGAATTAGTTTTGGATGATGTTAGTACATCACCTGGGTTCTTTCATCTTCTATAAACTGCTCTGGGTGGCTCTACGAACATATTGTGCAGGAGGTCGCTTTGAATGAAAATGTTGTAATGCTTAGTTAGTATTGTCGAAATTTTCGGAGCGAGTGCAGCATGATTCAAGACGAGGTTAGTATGAAAATGCTGAATGTTTGGTTCGTTATGTGCATGTAGATTCCTTCGGACTTGTGCATCAGCGCGCTTTATAACGTCGTCTATAAGCTGTGGTCGGTGTTTTTTTTAGCAAGAAGAGCTACGATGTGTGGCGCAGTTGCGCTCAAAATCATAATGTTCCGAGCAGACCACAAAAAAAGTTCAAACACAAACTTAAAAATACATTGCTAATTTTTACAATGACAACCAAACTACAGAAGGGTGTTTTCGCTCAATTGTCCCACTTATCCCTGTGGCCGGTAGAGTTTACTTGTTGCCTAAAATTCACGAAGAAACATTCCCGGTCTACCCATTGTTTCAGGCGCCGGCACTCTTTTGGAGAATCTGTCTCGTCACGTCTACATTCCGGATAATAACATTCCACCCATATTTCCTTCCTTCATAGAGGAAACCACAAATTTCCTCTCTAATATTACTTATCATACAATTCTTCGGGGTTCTGTGCTTGTCACTGCACTCTACACGAACATTCCGCCTGCAGATAATATCTGGGCCAGCTGGGCCTATGTAATGAAGCTTGCATAGAAAATACAGTAGATAGTTGTATTTGGTCCCTCCACACAAACTTATACTGAACCTTTATAATTTTGAATTTGAAGAAAAAGATTATGCACAGACTATTGTTACTTCAATGGGTACGCGAATAGGCCCCAATTATGGAGACCTATTTAAGGGGATGCTTGAATATAATTTTTTTGAAAGCTGATCTTTAGTATCTTTTTACTATGGGCGCTACATTGACGATATATTTTTCATTTGGCCCCAAACTGAAGCTGAGATTCCATCATTTATGGCGGATTTTGAACGATGTGCATCCTCCCATATGATTTTCTCATGCGTATTCCAGGCACCGTGGTGCATCAGTGGCTGTGGTGCTAGGCTGCTGACTCGAAAGACACGTGTTCGACCCTGGCCGCACCGGTCTAATTTCGATGGAGCCGAAATTCTAGAGGCCTGTGTATTGTGCGATGTCGGTGCTCTTCAATGAATCTCAGTTGGTCGAAATTTCCGGAGCCTTAAACAACGCCGTCGCTCATAGCCTGAAACGCTTTGGGATGTTAAACGCTCATAAATCATAAATCAAATCATGCGTATTCTAGATCGCCAGTTAATCTTCTCGGCGTCACAGTTTCACTTCACGAAGGCAGCTTAACTGCAGCAGTACACCGAAAAATTACTGACCGCCAGCAGTATCTCAGCTCTAATAGTTCCCTTGACAAGCATGTTAAAACCAGTATCCGCTGCAGTCAAGCATTTCACTTCAAACAGATCTGCACGGAACAATCTGATTTTGAACACAGCCACACATTGTAGCTAGCTTACTAAAAAAAATACCAATCGCAACTCATAAACAATGCCATAAAGCGCGCTGATACACAAGTTCGACAGAATATACTTACCAAAAACAAACAAAAAATTCACCATCTTCATACCAACCTTGTCTTGACAATCTGTATCCCTTCAAAAAGTTTCCACAATCATATCGAAGTATTACAACACTCTCATGCAAAGGAGGCGCGACCGGCAGTAGATAGAAGGCACACCAAAAATGGAGTCCCCCGAACCCTAGCTGCACGGTCCTCGTCGTCAACTGCCCAGCGACAGAACAAAGTCCTCTTTGCCTTGGAACTGTTTACAGTAACACTAATCTCCTACCCCGCGGAAGGAAGCACAGTCCCTGCCAATATCCTAAAACATTCATTATGAAGGGGGTCGCATCTGCATTCCTGCGCACAGTTTTCAAGCTCTTATTTTCGGTGTGTGTGCGTGTGCGTGTGCGTGTGTGTGTGTGCGTGCGTGCGTCTGTGCGTGTGCCTGCGTGTGTGTTTGTGTGTGTATCATGATCAAAACGACCACCACACCTAAATTTTAATTCATTCAAACGAATTTGGATCATTGTAGGAACGAGACCCCTGTACCGGTCGATACACTCAGCCACCAAAATCGCACATTCGCACTCATCACAGATCCGCACACACGGCAGGACATTGCCCAAGGGATACCTCCAGATTTATTAATTTTCCATGCTCCGTCGCGACCGCGCAGTGCCATCATCGCCCGTCATCCACACTATGACCTCTTCCCCATCCTCATCATCACACTCGTCGTCGCCCTAGTTTGAACATCGGCCACGGCCTAATTCGTACTAATTACCGCATATACTCCGCCACACTTCCCAATAGAACCCACACTAGATGACATTAGACACGCATTATAAAGAACATTATACCAATAAAATGCATATATGACTATAGGCTGTCATAAATGTAAACTCGCAACAATGAAAAACGATGAAGCGTTGATTAATCTGGCTGGTTTAGAGAACAACAAAACAACTTACGATATGCGCAGCATAGAGCCTTGGAATGCTAAGACATATCGTACCAAATATAACCATCAGATGTTGGAATACACTTTACCTAAGTTATTGAACCGGCTGCACTGCCGTGACAATCTTTACTTGTCCGACGTTTCTCTACAAGAATTGCGGCAGATTCATGTAGGTTTATGCTGCTATTGTCTTCAGCACCCATTTCCCCCTACCTCCTGTTGTCTTTTTTTTTCTGCGTGCTGCATTCTCATTTGTTTTACTTACAAGTATATATTTATTATATGGTGCATATGCTTTCATGATGCTCCCATTTTTCCCTTTATCTGTTCTTTGTTCTCGTGCTTCCGCCACTGTCAATGCTGCTGTGTAAAGGGGAAGTCAGGATCCCTCAAGCTGTTTATATAGCTTTTTCCCTGGCCTTCCATGCAACACTTTGTTGCAAAATAACCTGCAACTAACAGTGGGGGGGGGGGGGACCCCTCCGGTGATTGCGGGAGACTTTAACGCTAAACACACTGCGTGGGGACCGGACCTGTGCGAAGCGAGAAGGGAGCTTGTCCGTTTCGCCATTGCTTCCGGTCTCATAATCTTGAATGATCCCGCGTCCCTTCCAACATGCACAGCACATTACACAAACAACGGGATAGACATCAGGCTCGTGTAGCCGCCTTTGGCCTTGGCGGTGACGCAGTGGCAGGTATCCCAAACACTTAAATTTTCAGAACGCAGACACAGCGTTGTTCATTTCCACACTGAGGCTATGGAAGGAGAGTGGCGGCTCAGGCACCGCGGTACCACGCGGGTGCTTGACGCTCACGCTTTATCACCATTTTTCTCGGCAGTGGACGGTGCAGACTTCGCATTTCCATCTCCATTGGCATTCATCTTATAAAAAGTCTACATATTATACGACAGTCTTAGACACAGGAATTCCTCAACACGCCCTATTTCCACAACCCACGCCACTTGCCGATCATGGTGAACGCCAGACCTCTCGGTAGAGAGATCCAGGTTCCGTGGCATGCGCTGGTGTTATGTGGGAGCAGTAGATTATCACCTACGAAAACATTTCGGCACGCCATATTGCCACGAACCATTAAAAACGTACAGGAACAACATAGCAGCCGCCTGTGATGCTCACATTCGCAGCATGTCACGTCATTCGATTAAATCAAATGTTTATGAACGCTCGCTCCAATTGGCATTTTGGAAATTAAAAACTCTAGTTGTGCTGCTAACCCTTCACCGCCCAGACGGTGAATTAACATCTTCAGTCACCGGAGCAGCACAACTGTTGCTAGCCACGCAAATCGCAACAGGCAACACCACATACAACGACACCAACCACACACACATGCGGGCGGCTTCGGCGGCCTATCAGTTGCAAGGGCCCGACGACCCGCCCTTCACTACTGGCGAAATCGCAGCGGCAGTGTACCGAATACTCGAAAGCGAGGCGTCGGGTCTGGACGGTTTGACACCGCGGGTCGTCCGGGCACTCTAGGATATGCATCCTCATCTCATCTTCATCTTTTCTGAGGCCCTCAAACTGGGCCATTTCCCCGCGGTCTGGAGGAAGGGCAGGATCATGTTCCTGCCAAAGCCCGGTAGACCACCTGAGGTGCATCATTCATATCGACCAATCGTCATAAATTCAACGCTGGGCAAAGTGCTGGAGCGTCTACTCTATGATCGCTTGTACCACCTCCTTCATGCCAATCATTTCAGTTTCACAAAACAACACGGAGCAGTCCATGCTCCGCATGCTCTTGCCACCAAAATTAGAGGTTACAGGGCCAACGCCCTCCATGTGCTACTAATTTCCATGACAGAGTATGACACCGTCTTGACTTCTCTTGACCATTTGGTGCACCCTAGAAATCTTTGTGCGCTGCTACGGTCATTTCTTTCTGACCGCAAGGTGGAGTACCGTTGCAAGGCGGACGATGCGCTTGAGCGTTCCAAATTAGGCATCCAAGAGGGTTCTCCTCTGTCCCCGCTACTTTCGGATATAGTGGAGCGTGGTCTTCTCGAGCATCCGATGCCAGAGGGTACGTCGCTTCAGGCGTATGCGGACGACATGGTCGTTCTTGTGCCTGGGCCATCCAGGAGGGTCCTACTGGAAATGGCGGAAGACGCGCTCGGCCGAGTGGCAGCGTGGGTGCGAGCGGCGAGGGTTAACATCAGTGCGGAGAATTCGGTTTGCCTCCTTGTCTCTCCTCCCAGGGGAGGGATCGGACGCACTCCGCCTACTGTGCGCCTTGGCGGCATGGTTCTGAAATTCAGGCCTGCCGTTCTGGTGCTCGGCGTCTTCTTCGACCACCCCCTCTCGCTCATATATCGCACGGCGACCATTTCAAGGAGCATGCCGAGTTGCTCGCCGCGCGCCTCGGGACTTTCTTGCGGCTAAGTGGCACACGGCACCGACGCCGCTCAGGGCGATTTACCAGCAGGTCGTAGTGCCCGCCCTAACGTATGCGTCCCTGGTTTCGTGGACTGAGTGTCCCCACTCGGGTATTCGCTCCCGGCTGGTATCTGCGCAGCGCTCCCCGCTGATGGCGTTGGCGGGCGCCTACTCCACCATCAGCACAAGAGCGCTCCACATTCTTATGCACTCGGCTCCGCTCCAGTTTGACCTGGACAGGGTGAACGAGGAGTTTCAGCTGATCGTGCTCCGTTTGGACCCAACATTCGGCCAAAATTCATTTCCTGCTTCGCAAGTGGTGCCCCCATTTAATGACGTGCTCTAGCATCCGCCTGAGGTGATTTCGATTGAGTACGTCCGCTTTGACGTGGGGCGGCAGAAGCGGTGGCGTCGTCTCCGGCGTTCCACATCTACACGGATGGCTAAAACTCCTCAACAGCTGCAGGCGTCTCGTTTATCGTCTTCACCCCCGTGGGCCGCATTTCATCCTTCGGCCGCTTCAGAGCGGGGTTACCTTCCTCAGCTTACGCAACAGGGCTGATAGCCTTCCAGGAGGAACTCCTTCATATCCAGACTCTCCCTGGCATGACACCCATACACATTTACACCGACTCACTTTCTCTTCTGACAACTCTTTCGTCACTACACACGAGAATCAACACAATTCGCAACATTAAACACCTTTTATATTCCACTACATTACCTCGCCATATTGAATTATTTCACTTTCCAGCCCACGCAGACCTCTTAGGAAACTAAACGGCCGACATCGATCCCTCATGCACTCACCATTCAACCAGGATAAGACATTAACACATATCCAAATATGCCGTTCGAACCGCGTTGCGCCGTGTGGCTCTGGCGTGCTGGGCCACGTGGTGGCAACACAACAATGAGGGAACAGGAATTTTTTCCTGGGTCCCTGACGTTTTAAACAATCCCTCCACTTTCATTCTCCCAAAACCATAAGCAACGCTCCACTTTGCTCATCGATGCTTCCGATCATATTTTCATCGATTTGGTTTCATTCCCTCCCCCAATGTCCACGTGGTCAGCCAGAAGGGATCGTCACACATTACATCACCCCATGTCCACTCACACACACATCACGCCCAAACTCCCACGCCCCGCACCTGGCAAGCCTCCCACGGCACAGTGGCATCACTGGCTTAACAATCCACAACACTGTGCATTATTACTACATTTTTTCTCCACAGTAAGTTCACTCCTTCGCAATTATACATGAACATAAACGCCTTCATCATCACCACTGCGCTTATTCAGCCTGTGGGTGGGGACACTGTGGCCCGCGAGGTGGATGCACTGTGTCCGCCCCACCCCAGGTTGAGCATTTTTTTCAACTGTTTCTTTGTCTCACTTTATATACATACTCCCATAATCATACCACCATTTTCAACCCCTCATACATTATTCCGCCATCCCTTCTGCGCACTAAATTTATTCACCTACTCACACATGTATTGAGGGGGTGGAGCTTTTGCGCACATCCTTTAACGTTTCTGCCTTCTTCTCTTCGCTTTCTTTCTTTTCCTTTCAGCCTTTTTTCAGCATACCCACTGGCTCTTCATCGTGCTCAACACACCCCGGACACCATGAATGCACTCTTCCTCTCAAGCTTCCCGGATTTGTTTTTATTTGTGGTGGTTTAAAGTCCTAAAGCGACTCAGGCTACGAGGGATACCGTAGTGAATGACTCCGAAAATTTCGGCCACCTGGGGTTCTTTAACGTACACTGACATCGCTCAGTAGAAAGGCCTGTAGCATTTCGCCTCCATCGAAATTCGACCGCCGCGGCCGGGAACGAACCCGCGTCTTTTGGGTCAGCAGCCGAGCTCTACAACGGCTGAGCCACCGCGGCGGTTGCCTCACGTTTGCTTCCTTATTTAACCTTCATTATTTCCTTTCTCTTTGTCTCTTCTTTAGCGTCTTTCTTTATATAATTATGAATTTTTCTTTCTTTCCTTCCATTTTTAATTGCTTTTTCATTCTTCTTTTTGGATTAGAAGAGCTCTGCGATGCATCGTCACCGCTCTGTACTCGCTGAGCACTTAGGACTCTAATGTTACTGTGCCCGTCTTTATATTTGCAATTGGATCTTTCCACCTAATTTCCGCTATTGGCCGAATGGGCCCTGTTCATTTAACATTGATTTGTTTAAGCCTTTTGCTTCTCCTAAGGTGTAAGCAATTTCCGCGCCCGTTTTAGTTTTTGTTATTACTTTCGATATCGGCGTGGACGGGGACCTCAACCGAAGCGTACTGAAGAGGTTGGTTCGAGTGGTAGGTTTTCAGATGTGCGAGGTGCACAAGCTGCGTGCGTGTTGCCGTGGGAGGAGAGTTGGAGTGCAGGAGAGTGAGTTCGTAGGTCGCATTGCTCAGCTGCCACAAGACGCGGTAAGGATCCGCGTAACGAGGCAGACAAACCCACACGCCGCACAGGGAGCCAGAGAAGTACGAGGGAGGCGGAAGGATCGTGGACGTCGGGTTGATCAAGGTCATAACGATGTTTTTGTGCGGTCTGAGAAGTGTCGAGACGATCCCCAGCTATTTGGCGGGCGGCGTCAGCACGTGCAATGACGTCACAAGCGTGAATGTTGGTAGAAGGCTGATGAGGCGGTAAGCTGCCCAAGGGTACCAACGGATCGCAGCCAAAGAGCAGGCAGAATGGGGATTATCCGGTGGTTTCATGGCGTGAGAGCAATTGTCGGCGAATGTAACGAGAGGTAAACTGACGTCCCAGTCACGATGGTGGTCGGGGACATACATGGACAGCATGTCCGTCAGGGTGCGGTTAAGGTGCACAGTAAGGTCGTTTGTTTGGGGTTGGTAGGCCGCCGTGAACTTGTGGCGGGTGGGCTTGAGCGCAGAAGGTCGTGGACCACTTTCGAAAGAAAGCAGGGGCCTCGATCCGTAAGCAGTTGACGAGGAGCGCCATGAAGCAGGACGACGTCATAGAGAAGAAAGTCGGCGACATCGGAGGCACAGCTGGTCGGGTTAGCGTGTGTTATAGCGTACCGGGAAGTGTAATCGGCCGCTGCGGCTGTCTACTTGTTCCCTGACGCTGATGTGGGAAAAGGCCCAAGCAGATCGAGACCAACACGAAAAAAATGGGTGAGAAGGAACGTCGATGGTTTGAAGCTGGCCACCAGGCGGGAGCGGGGCATTTTACAGCGCTTACATTGATCACAGGCATCAACGCAACCACGCACAGAGTTGTAAAGGCCAGGCGAGAAGAACCACCGGCGCACGCTCTCGTACGTACTTGACACGCCGAGATGCCCTGTAGTAAGGGCGCCATGAAGTAGGGCAAGCATTGTGGAGCGGAGATGGGTTGAAACGACGAGCAAGAGGTCGGCGTCATCAGGGTGCATATTGTGGCGGTAGAGAGTATCGCAATGCAGCACGAACGGGCTCAGAGCAGGATCGGAAGGGTCACGGCAGAGGCTGTCGATTATGCGTCGCAGAGATGGATCATGCCGCTGCTCGACGCCAAAGTGTAGAAAGTCCAGACGGACAAAATACAGTCGTCGGTATCATGGTTGCAGGGATGAGGAGGATCGACAGGATGGCGGGACAAACAGTCAGCGTCTTGGTGCGGATCTACGGATTTGTAGAGGACACTAAATGTGTATTCTTACAAGCGCAATGCCCAGCGGCTGAAACGGCCTTCCCGCTCTTTAAGAGAGGACAACCAAGAGAAGGCATGCTGGTCCGTAACTAGAGAGAAGGGCCTCCCAAAGAAATAAGGGCGGAATTTCGTTAGTGCCCAAACAAGTGGAAGGCACTCCCTCTCAGTAATGGAATAGTTACGTTCGGAGGGGTGGATGAGTGAGGGCTGCCACAAATGCGGTGAAGGAGCGAGCTTGCCCAGGGCCCCAGGAGAAAGGCACATCCTTCTTCGCGAGGGCGGTAAGGGGACTGGCCGTGTCGGCAATGTTCGGGATAAACCGACGGAAATATGACCAGAGCTCGAGGAAACTGCGCACATGGCTTGAGAAACGGTGGGGGAAGGGGGTGAAATCTCGATAAGCACGAAATTTGTAAGGGTTGGGATGAACACTAGAAGCACCACTCAAGTGGCAGAAGACCTTAATTTGGCGTTGGCCGAAGCTGCATTTCTTGGAGTTCAGTTCGGCACCGGCGCAGCGGAAGACGGCGAGGAGAGTAGAAAGACGGGTTAAGTGGCTTTCAAACGTGGGGGAGAAAACGGCAAAGTCGTCTCGGTATCACAGCGACGTCGTTAATTTGAAGCCACGCGTTTGTATCCATCGTGCACTCGAAGGTGGCAGGAGATTTGCAGAGCCCGAAAGGCATAATTTTGATTTGGTACAGGTTATCAGGGGTGACAAATACAGTCTTCTCATGATCCCGTTCGTCAACAGCAATTTGCCGGTAGCCTGAACGGAGATCAATAGAAAAATAGCTGGCACTGTGTAGGCAGTCGAGGGCGTCATGAATTTTCAGAAGAGGATAGACGTCTTTCGTTGTTATCAGATTAAGATGGCAATAGTCGACACAGAAGTGCTAACTGCCGTATTTCTTTTTGACCAACACCACAGGGGCGCCAAAAGACTGCTAGAAGGCTGGACAGTGTTGCTGCTCAGCATCTTTTCCACCTCTGTCTGGATGACATGGCGGTCAGGAAGGGAAACACGATGGGGCCTTCTCTGTGCGGGGCTGGCGTCGCCGGTTTTTAGACGATGGGTCACGACAGTAGTTTGGCCGACAGGACGATTCCCTAAATCGAAGACGTCACTGTTAGAAACTAAACGAGCGTAGAGGGCGCTGGCGAGGTCTGGTGGCAAATCCGCCGCGATCATTGCAAAAGTGAGTTACGGACGTGAAGCGGCCGAGAGGAGGCCATGGAGATCAGACTGAGGCTCAGCTGTGAGAGTAAAATCTGTGCATTCGGCCGGGGAAACAGTTCAGCGAGTGCGATGCCACAAGATAAAACTTGGGTTCAGTATAGAAACCTTCGGCATTTAAAGGTAGGTTAAGTGCGGTTATCGGTGACGGTCAGGACGGTGTGGGGAAGGATGTCGTTACGCTCAAGGACAACGTCCTTGATTGGTTAAGTGACGTAGGCATCATTAGGAACGGGGTGAACAGGGGACATTGGAACCTGACGTGGAGCTTAGCGCGGCAGGCGAGTAAATTCAGCGGCATGTAGGCGGAGCGGGTTGGTATCGCCGCTTTCAGTGCAGAGCGGCAGGTACAAACAAAGAATACCGGTGGACCACTAAATTAGCGCCGCTTGCCTCGTTAAAAAGTCGATGCCGAGTGTCACTTTGTGGGGGAGTGGTCGAGGACAATGAACAGGATGGATGTAGTACGACCAGCAATGCAAGAACGTGCCATGCCCATTCAAACCACGGCAGCAGCGCTGCCGTCGGCGACACAACCGCGGGTGTCACAACTTTATTTAGATGACGGCGAAAGGAGGAGCTCAACACAGAAATTTGAGCGCCAGTGTCAATCACAGCGGTAACTGGTGCACCGTTCACGCAGATATTGTGAAGGTGGCGGCGAGGAGCGCGGGTCAGGAGATTTTCGAGCCGGATCATCAATGCAGCGTCACCTCAGGGTGCTGCATTGGTTAGTGTTCCGTATGGGAGCCAAATAATGGTGGAGTGGACGACCGTAAAGGCTGCGGCGAACGGGAGCGGCGCGCCTGAGGTGAAGGCGAGTGGCTGGACCTGCGCGGGGTCGGAACGTCGAAAGCGTGAGAGAACTCAGCATGGGAAGACATCATGCGTGGTCTATAGTGAGCACGGCGATCGTATTACAGCTAGGTTTGTAGTCAGCGCGACGATCATAATTAGAGCTAGGTCCGTAGCCGGCATGACGATCACAGTTATAGCTAGGTTGAGGTGGCCAAAGCCACTGGCTGCGGCAGTGGCGGAAATTGTGGCCGACACGCGAGCAGGTGAAGCGGATGGGTCGTCCATCCGAAGTGCGCCATTCCGCCAGAATCCGGCCGCGGAAACGCGGCGGGATGGTCTGAGTCTGTAAAGAAGCAGCCACAAGTGGAGCGGTGGTTTGCGAAGAGGGCGACGCAGAGGGTAGGACAGGGCCTGAATCAGGGCAATCGTAGCGTCGGCCGGCTGACGGCCGAAGACGATAGGAGTCATAGCCTCCAGTTCGATTTATATTGGCAGCACGGGAGGGCTGTTACAGTGGTAGCAGGTTTTCGCAGGAGGATGTCGCCGCCGTGTTCGGAAGGCGGTCAAAGCGGGAAGCACTAAAGTTGTGTTTGGCTTGCTGAAAATGCCGGCATACCTCGAAGACTGAGTCGACCGTTGCGCAGTCTTTGCAGAGAAGCAGATTAAGAGCGTCTACAGCGATCCCCTTTAAGATGTGGCGCACCTTGTCGGTTTCTGACATGAAGCTGTCTACTTTACGACAAAAAGCGAGGACGCCTTGGATTTACGAGAGATATGACTCGGTGGACGACTGAGATCGAGAAGCAAGGTCTTAATTAGCTTCTGTTTGCAGGTGCGCCAAGAGTTAAGGTCTTCCTCATGCGTCTCGAAGCAGAGGTGCGCTGTGCCCTCCAAGTAGAAGATCACGTTACCAAGCATAAGGAACGCGTGTCAGCGGTTTATTTTATATATGTATTGAATACTGCGGATGTCACATATATAGAGGAGCAAACATTAAATTTTAAAAGAAAAAGGTGTGAAGAAGACGACGCGAATTAACCGAAGAATAAAGAAGAGGAAGAAGAAGCATTCGTTGAGGTGGAGAGAGGTGATTGGCGGAGAAGCATTCGGTGAGGTGGAGAGAGATGATTGGTGGAGAAGAGAAGAAGACGACGACAAGGCTTACGTGGACTAACACCGAGGCTATAAAAGGGCGAGTGAGAGCGAGGTACAGGGGGGAGCGGCAGAGAAGCGGAGGCTCCGGCAGGTCAGGGACACATCGGCTGGAAGAGAGCGACGCCAGCTACTGCTCCGGTGAGCTCGCGTTCTATGACATCGCATCGTGCACTACCTGCCGTGCCTGAGCCCGTTCCGGGGAGTCAACGGACGACACTACCACCTGCTACGGCCAGGGGTGTCTCCAGCGCTGTTGCCACCCGTCCGGTTGGTGCCTCAACGCCAACACCACCGGCATCACCTCCACGGGCGCTTGGACCGGGAGCTTGTACGACGCAGCCAGCGACGCCAGCCCAAGCGCGTCGAACGCCGGCAGCGAAGCCAGCAGAAGCATGGCGAACGCCGCCTCTACGCCACGTACTGGATCCATACAACGTCGCAGCCACACCGAACAAACCGTGAGCACGAACGCCGAACGCTAATATTAGAACACTAGTTTTAGACGCTAGTAGCAGTGTGCCCGGGTCGTGTGTATTTATAGTCTGTGTTTTGTGTTAGATTTGTTAGTTTTGTGTTCTAGTGTGTGGGCCACGTAGGGTGTATTAAATGTGCGTGTGTGTGGGTACACCCGTCGCCTAGTCCATTCTTTAGGTCCGAGTGTTCTCCGGGGAGATCCGTGACAGCGGACATGCCCCATGTACAAGCAGGAGGGGGAATACATTCAGCGGTAAAAGCAAAGCAAGTATGATAGTACCGAGCAATATAGATACACCAAAATACGCAACGAGACGCTAACAATTAGAAATGCGGTTACAGGACAGCAACTAGGCCACCTGTGAAGAAAACAAGAATTGTTAGAATGCAACGGAGAGTTCTTCGGTGGCATATCAAATTCCGAAACCAACCACAGCAGTGGCTCAGCGGTTATGGCTGTCTGCTGCTGACTTGAAAGACGCGGGCTAGATCCCGGCCGCGGTGGTGGAATTTTGATGCAGGCAAAATTCTAGAGGCCCGTGTGCTCTGCGATGACAGTGCTGTTTAAAGAACCCCAGGTGGTCAAAATTTGCGGAGCCCTCCTCTGCGGCGGCCCTCATAGCCTGAGTCGCCTTTGGACGTTAAACCCCGCAAACCAAACAAAATCATTAAGAAACTGTTCTTGAAAAAAAAGAAAACATACTAGATTTCAGGCTAAAGGTATGCTTATGGCTTAGGGCTCGTCTAGAATCATTAGCGATGTAATTTTCAGGCCGAATACCAACTTGAGCAAATTATAAATAATGATGGAAGTACAGGTGTTTTTTTTTTCTATCTGCAGTTACATCCAAGTCTGCAATTGTCAATGTGGCGGAAGGAGTCTTGGCGCCTGTAACAGTTGAAAATAAAGTGAGCCGCAAGACATTGCAATTTTCGAGTTTTTTGGTGTCATCTGTCGTGTAGGAGACCCATAAAAGGCAGGCATATTGGAGACTTGGCCTTACAATGGATTTATATGCCTTCAGCCTTAGGCCACTGGGCCAACCGCTCATCCTCTACAAGAGAAACCCCAAGTTTCTGGGGGCGGAGGAACAAATATTATCCATGTGTTTCGTCTATTTGATCCGTGACGTTATTGTGACACTTTTATACTTATACTCGTTTACATCGTTGACTACTTTGTTATTTAACTGAAATTAAGTTGCCTACCGTTTTTACTGATGCAGAGAAAAATTGCTTAGTGAAAGTTAATAACCATTTCCCATTGGTCACACCATTTTGCTAACAGTTGTAGATCTGCGTTGAAAGTAAGCTGGTAAGACACAGATTGAAAAGAATTAAATGTAATACAATCATCCGAAAACAGCTTTACGAATGCAGAGGGTTAGAGAGCTTCAGAGAGGTCATTTATATAGACTTTTAAGGGTACTGGACCCAAAACCGATCCCTGAGACGAACCTGAGTAAACCTGTAAGGATCAAGTGTTGGCTCCATCGATATTGGCAAGCTGTTTTCGTTTTCATATATATAATGTGACCGAATCGATTATTTGATCCGGAATGCATATTAAGTTTATTTTTTAACTAGTTTATTATGAGGGACTGTATCAAAAGCTTTTGAATACTCTAAAAAATGATGTCGACATCGCTACCACAATCAAGTACTTTGGCAAGTTCACCGACAGTGACCACTAGCTGTGTTGTAGTGGAGAATTCTCGACGGAAGCCATGTTGAGCTTTGGTCATAATTACCGTCTAGGCTAAAAAATTGTTGAGGTAATTGGTTAAAATCAATGAAATAGGGTGGTGATTACCAATTTGCAGTCCGCTGCCAGTTTTAAAAACCAGAACCACGCGAGAAATTTTGCGTTCATTTGGTTCAAAACCATATCCAAGAGACTTATTAAATATTGTTATTAAAACCTTGGCTAGTATTTGAGCGTACATTATAAGAAAGGTAGTAGGAATATTATCTGGGCCGGGGGATGTCATGGGGTCTAGCCGCAGGACTAGTTCTACAATTCCTTTTCTGCTCAGGCCAATTCTCGCATTCGCGTTTAAAAACCTTGGACCTATATCTGAAGCTTCTTCTTTCATCCAGCCTACCATGACGTGAAGCAACTTTATTGTGTCGCCTGTGGCTTGGTGCAGCTTTCACCAAGCACTCCTTCTTAATAGGTATGGCTTACAGCCCTGCATGTGTCATCTGCGGGTGTGATGAGACTATAGCCCACACTCTTTGTGAATGCCCTGACTACAGCGCCGAAAGACACTCTATCTGCCGTGCACTGGAGCATCTAGACCTGCGCCCACTGAGGAAACGAAGATTCTCGGCCACTGGCCGCGGCGGTCGTCGGCGGTGAAGGCCCCCAAGGCACTGCTCCGCTTTTCGAGGACTTCTGGCCTCCGCGATAGGCTGTGACTTTACTGAACGCTGTGACTTTGCATGGTGACCTTAATTTCCTGCAACTGCCTTTTCTCCTTAATCTTTTTCTCTTCTCACCCCTTTCCCCCCGTGGAAGGTAAAAAGCGGCTATTCGTCTGGTTAACCTCTGTGCCTTTCATCCTCCCCCTCCTCCTCTGCAAATGGTAACACTTCTTTCGCAACTTTTCGGACAATAATCGTTAAACGTCATATTAGATTGCTTAAACACGCTCTGGAAGTAAGTATTAAAAGCATCAGCTATCTCCTTTTTATCTGCATTGGCAATGTCATTGAGAATTACCTTGTTAAATTTTCTAGTTCCTTTGTTCAAGATTAACTGCCAAACCTTACTGCGATATTTAGTCAGAAAACGACGAAGAATCTCGCCAAAGTAGCGCTCCCATTACTCTTTTAACTGTGACGCATGCGTAGCTTTTAGGCTGCTAACGATAAAAATGGCAGCGCTTTTTTTCTCCGAAATCGATTGAGCTTGCGTTCAACGCGAATTGTCTCTCTACTTATCCATGGACTTCGCTTATCCACCTTCTCTTTTCTATCTGGAACAAAGTTAAGCAGGAAGAAGTGGCAGAGAGTCCTAAACCTTGCCCAAACTTTATTAACACTTCACTTCATTGCAGTGAATATTCATTGCAGTGAATATTCTAAATAGGAAGCAATGCTAGGATGATCCCTGAAGCAAATTTTTTAGCGTTACTATCCTGGTAGCAACCGTCAGTGATGTACATGGAAATGAGCAACAAAAAATACAAATTTTTGGCCTGAGATTATATCATGCAATTCAGTAGTACGGTTTGTTCTTGCATTTGGACAAAAGATTAGGTTTAACACTCACGCTGTTGATTCAGTTACACGAGTAGAACGATCTGCTAAGATTATAAGCGAACAGCATTTCCAGACAGTGTCTGTACTAGGTACTTCATGTGTACCAGCAGTCAGCGATTTATAGTCGACGTTCGAAAGATTAAAATCACCTGCTATTATCAAGTCGTGCCTTTGGTATTCACCTTGCTGATCATAAAATTTTGACACAAGGTCATGGTGAACTCCGTTGCTCGGCAGACACCAACGATAACAATAAGATTACAGCGAAAATGAATTTGACACAACACACTTTCATGGTCGCTGTTCATGGGGGGCAGAGCTTGAGGCGATAATCCATATTTAACCAGAATCGCAACTCCGCCTCTTCTCAATAAGCGATCCTTACTGTAGCCAGTCTAAGATGGTGGGAAAATACAACTGCCAAGCACATGAGGCTGCAGCCAAGTTTCAGAGGCAACCACCAAATGAGAATCGTAAGAAACTAAAACATGCTCAAGACCTTCCTGTCTGTTTCGCACACTTCGTGCATTGAAACCAATAAGGCGAAAATCTTTCTGCTCAGTCAGCCCATTATTGCAAATACGTCATGGATCTGCTGGCTGCTTCGTGCTACGCAACAGCACTCTGCAGTTCGTTCTATCTTCCCACGCGTAAAGGTCAGCGTTTATCAGCATTTTATCATGAACCAGCTTTGTTTTATTATCAGGGCGACGATCATCTGCACAGGACTTCACGAATTCTCTCTTTTCTGCTGTGTGTCGTATGAGTAATCGTGAGACACCGACACCCCAGAATCCTTGAGTTTGAGACAATTCTTAAAAATTACAAGCTTTGCATTGTAGTTAACCCTGCAAAAAATTACTGGCCGAGGCCTCACATTGTGGGGTTTGTCAATTCGGTTTATCCGTTCAATTGTGATCACTAAGACGCCTAGTTTATCTTGACATACCTTCTGCAGGATCATTTTTCTCATTTTCCTGGACTGGATGGGGCAGGCCAGTGTTGCCTGGGCGCGATGCGTGATACGGCACGGAGCGGGCGTGGAAGGGGGGGGGGTGAGCGCTTTCTAGGTCGGCGCGGAAATTAGAAATTAACGGTGAAGTTAGGGGGGGGGGGGCTTGCAAAAGAGGGGGCGCTTGTTCGAAATTTTATGGTAAGCTCTCGTTGCTTTTGGGCTTTCTTTTATACCAAACACCACAGCGTTGTTCATGCAGGCGCGGTCCTCGTAATCCACAATTTTCTTGCCTTGCGTAGCCCAGGCTTTTTGCAAATGCTTCACCGAATCCTCAAGTTGTGTTTATGCTTTGCAGGTTAGCTTTGGATAACTATTCAACCTGCTCTAGCTTTAATAGTTTTGAGTTTATCTGAGAAAGTGCTGCATCGGGACTCCTGTTACCTGCTTTCATTTCTCGCGATTGTTCCAGGATTAGGCTTCATGCTCCCTATTGTCCGGTACCTGAATTAGGTTAAAAGCCCTCGCACTCAAGAATCAAGAGAACTGACCAGCAGTCAACAATCATCAAAAAACACTTCTGAGGGCACAGCATAATCACAACTGCACAATGACATGAGAATGCACTTGGTCACACAGCCATATATGGCGAGCCAGTCCTCGACATAGACGCCATCGGTGCTACAAAAGGTGCCCGGGTTGCGAAGCTGCGCCACGATAACGGTCGGCTATAGGGGTGACGCGGCGGCCGTAGGTGTGTCGGACACCATAGCAATGTATCCATGCGGACGACCGCTGCGGAAGTCCGAGGCGTAGTCCTGGTTGACTACCCAGCAACTTCACAAAATATGGCAGGTCAGCTCAGCATCCGGCGCGACAGGCCGCAGACTGAAGGCACATAAAAAACCAAGTCATCCAAGTTCTAGCTGCAGCGTCCTCGTCAGCTGCCAAGCAACAGAACAACGTTCTCTTCGCCTTCCCACTGTGTGCCGTGGCAATATTCGTGGAGCCACCATGAACAACTAGTGTAAAGAAGATAAAAAACTACGGGATATACTAACATGATCGAAAACCAATTCTCCGGAGCCCATAGGATGCCACCATGTAAAAAAAATCGATATAAAACATGTCTGCACATGACCACATCTCAGAGCATCAGCAATAATGGTTCACACTTCCGTTTAGATATTCACGACGACTTCACCTGCGATACTTGCTAACAATATCCATCTACTATAATGTGCGGTATGTAACTTGCAATATGTAGGTAAGACTGAAAACCCCTTTTGATTATGTTTCAACAGCAACAGGGGTCATGTTCAATACCTTCCAAAGTTACCTTTAACAAGGCATGTCCAGCTCCATGATCGCTTATTCGATCAAATTTTGGCTGGTATTCTGGAATCAAGCTTTATAACTATTCATGATCGATAAGTTTTATTTTCTTGCAGGGATTCCAGCAGACGTAGATGAACTGCAGCCGACACCGAGGGTAATGCGGGTAATTTTTCAACGCCTCAGTTGCTTGCAGTACTATATGAGCCTAAACGGAAGACATCGCCCGGTCAGGATGCCATTCCATATGAGGTGTACAAAAACATAAGTTGTGCGGTCGTCCCCCAACTTCTCGATACCATTAACAAAGCATGGCTAAACAGCTCTGTTCCAGAGGCCTGGAAATTTTCCATTGTGATCCCAATTCCAAAACTACGGAAGCTACCGACAGACCCTGGCAACTTACGACCAATTTCCCAAACGTCAGCACTGTGCAAGCTAACAGAGAAAATGGTACCAACACGACTGTCGTGGTGGCTGGAACACCACGGTTTCTGCCACCCCGCTCAAATTGGCTTCCGTCCATTCATCGGTGCTGAAGTACTGAAGATGGTATCGGAGCTATGGCGAGGAAGAACCAGCTCTGACAGCGATGAGGTTCGAACTGTTTTTATTGCGCTGCTTGTGCTGCAGCGGCCTAGCGCTAACCTTTTATTCCTCGTCCCCGGCGCCGTGCCGTTGCCTGCGACCAAAGCATGGCGCGAGGGGCGCAACAGGGCCATTGCTGTGGAGCGGGCCCCACAGGATGTGGCCAGCGGACATGTGTGGAGGAGGCCGTACAGAATGGTAGAACAGTCGAAGCGAGAGTTACTGGTGGGACCCAGGGCGGAGGGGGGCAATGTAGGCTGGGTTTAGTGTGTCAGCAGACACGATGTCTTTACGACCATTGATGTCGAGCGTAAAAGACTTCGTCGCACGATGAGGCATGCAGAATTGTATGTCTGCTTTAGGGGGGGACAGACGTGGTCAAGGTGAATACGTGACTGACAGAGTAGACATCCTGGCTGACTAACACGGACTGATGGTGACGGGCAGCAGGGATGACAGGAGTAGTGTGTCGAAATATGTTTCGCTGGTCTCGGAGGTAGATGGAAGCATCATGGAGGAATAGAGCGGACGCAGGAAAGAATTACCCAGAGAAGCGCAGGGGAACACCGTGGACTAGCTCAGGGGAAGAGCAGCCTAGTTCAACCTTTAGTTCTGAGGGAATGCCCAAGAGGACGAGGAGAAGGTGGTCGGACCATCGTTCTTTTGGCTTATTAGTGCCAAGGGCAGCCTTCAGTTCGCGATGAAGTTTCACCATGCCATTTGATGTGAAGTCTGAAATGTAAGGAAGTAGATAGCGGTTGGATAAGGTGTATGAACTAAGGACGCGGTAATCTCAACGTGCTGTCCAGTCGCCCGAATATTTCTTTGGCACCATGCGGAGTGACGATGCCTAGTAGCCGGATGAAGGACGCACAATGCCGAGTTCTAGCATGTGTTGAAACTGACGGTGAGCGACGGTGAAGGGTTCTCCAGACAGCGGTGAGTGCGTGCAAGCACCGGAGGTCCGGAGGTTACAATATGGTGGGCATTGAGATGCTTTACTGGAGACTCTCTGGTGTGTGGCTTCTTAAGGTTGGAAAATTGAGTGAGCACTTCCGCGTACGGCGAAGTGGGGACGAGAGCTCGAAGCCCGTCGCTGCAGTGGTAGAGAGTACCTCGCTGATGTAGAGGTGCGTGCTGAGATCTATAATATAATGAGCTCGCACGTTGACGTGAGGTTAAAGAGATTGATGAAGTAAACGCCGAGAACAGCTTACTAGACGTCAAAGATAATAAAAATTCAACGAAAACTGCAGCGCAATCTAAGGTGATGCGTAAGGGACCGTTGGCCATACGTGCGAATAGGGGAGTGTTTTATTACTTGGAGCAGTGAGGTTTTTTTGTTGTCACGGTAATCTCCACAAGAGGCCGCTTTGACGCTGATTTCTGCTCTCGTGCCGACCAGGAAACTAGCGCCAGTGATCTTGTCCGAAACGTAAAATAGGCGGCATGTCTTTCCACCAACACCACTTGCCGCAGTCAGTGGCGGTTTGCAGCGTTTCCCGACCAGGAGGACGGGTGGGTGCACTTGTGGGCAGAACTGCGGAACGTACGGTGGTACCAGCAGAAAGCGCAAGACGAGGTGTCTCGCCGCGCGTCAGGTGACTGGGGCTCTGGGGAGAACGAAGGTGCACCGAGGAGCAGCGGGTTGACTTGAATCTCGGCGGAGAAAAGCGTGGCAAAGGCGCGAGAAGATTGAGCCACCTTGCAAGTATATCCAGTCGATATTCTGTGCTCGGAAGCTGGGAGGCGGCGGTAGTAGCTGGAGGCAGAATGGCCACGGCGCTGAGGTTGTGGCGCCGCGAGTAGTCTGCAAGTCTATCAGCGAGTTTGGCGAGCTTGCCCAGTGAGCCCACTTGTGGACAAGATATTGGGCCATTTTAATTGATGAAAATTATCGGCGAACGCAATTCTGGATACAGGCTTTAAAATAGATTATTGCTGATATCGGATAAAGCATATTTGCGGTCATACGTTACGTTAGCAACCCGGAAATGAAACCCAGATGTGCGCTCGCATCCATCGGCATTACTTGCAGATTCTTCCTACTGTGCAGAAATAGAGAGAAGAAACCTAAGTTTGACCCAATGTCAAGCTTCAAGAGTGTTTTCAGCCAAAGTAACCAAGGCAAACGGGTCAGTCAGCCGTTTCTAGGCTAGCCGAGCCGGCGACGTTCACGGTGAAGGGTATCAAAAAAGAGCAGACTGAATGGCAACCGGGCAAGAGAAAAGGCAAGCTTCCAAATTAGCACAGATTTCAGGAAAGCTCGAGCAAGTGATGAATTATCGATAAGGGTAGAGACAACAGCGGACAGGCGGCGTACTGCGGACAGCAGATAAAGCCACAAGCAATGGAAAAGATAAAAGAATAATTAGCATAGGTGGAGCTCATCTTGCGTTTTATGCTATGTATACGAGCGGCATCTGTTTGTACACAGGTGTATGTTAGAAGAGCAGTACCCTATTGGCGCTATGGTTGACATCGGCTTATTCCTATTTTTTCGTACAATCAGAAAAGCGCCGCTCCCTCTTCATGACGGCGATGGAAGTCGAGGACGTCAGGCCACCTCTAGAACCCGGTGGGTCGACGGCAGCCGCCCAGAGGAAGCGCTTCTACCAATCGAGTGACAAGCTGCCAGGCCTCTGTGCTGTACTCTGCTACAAGCGAAAACTCCTCGGCGGACGACAGGTTCGTCCGAGTGATGAGCAATAATGCCAAAAGGAGACTGCGTAAGAGAGAGGACTCGTTCTCTTCAAGTACAGCTACCGTCATCACGACGCGTAGTGCATCTGCACATACAGTCCTGTTTACGCCTGAAACGCCCACCGACAATCTTAACCTGCTGAACAGACAAGATAAGTCACTGTTCCTCGGGGCTTGTGTCCCGGGAGTGATCAATGACGTCAGGGTCAGTAACCGAAGGATATTCCTTGCCATCGATGTAACGGAGCGGAGCGCCTTGGAAAGTCCAGCCACCATCAAGGAAATCGAAGACATCCCCGTCCGCTCTCCTCTTCTTGAAAACAATGCCGCAACCGCTGGCGTCATTTACGACCATGACAATGCCATTTCTGACTCCAGCCTACCGATACTCATTAAACCAGCGACAAACAGCATCGAAATAGCCAAGGTTCAGCGCCTCGGCAGGCCAATGTGCGTCAAGCTCACTTTTAAGAGCGACTGTATTCCATCGCACGTGAAGCTAGGTCACTTTCGATATGCAGTTCGCCCATTCGTCCCGAAACCGCTTCAGTGTCGGAAGTGCATGAAAATTGGCCATGTCAGTGGCGTTTGTAATAACACCATAGCGCACCCGCGCTGCTGTGAACCGCATAGCGGTGACAGTTGCCGCGTAACTGTCTTGAAGTGCGCCAACTGCCGTGGTCCTCATGACGATTTTTTAAAAGTCTGTCCCCGCCTGAAGAAAGAAAGGGCGGTGTTGAAGCAAGTGGTGCGAGACCACTCAATGCACAGAGAGGCTGCAGCTACGGTGCGTCGTCGTCGTTCTCATAGCCGGCGATATACTAGACAATTGGCTGACAGCGGCAAGGAAGTCCCCTTCGCTCCTCCCACTTCTCCTCCCCCAACAGCGAGTAAAGTAAGCCCGGCGACAGGTGGAGCCGGAACAAGTTGTTCAGATATGACATGGCCACCATTGCCGCAGCCTAGCTCGACCTCGGTGTCTGAGCTGGCACCACACCCCCACACCCCAACAGTCGTACGCCTACAGGTGAGCGAGCCCAAGGCAAAGATCCAGTCCCAGGTGAGTAAATGCGGCTGATGGCCATCTTGAGGTCCCTTATGAACGCTATGCTTGAGATGCTGTCTAGCCTTCACTCGCCAGCAGCACGGAATGCATTGCAGGTACTGGATGCGCTAAATACAGTTCTTGGAGCTTTTCGGTAGGAAACACAACCCTACTATAAAAGCTACATATATAGGTCCTATACATACTGGGTTATTGGACATAGGATTTATAGGGCATGGGAGGTATGGAACATGGGAGTTACGGAGCATGGGAGTTAAGAGATATAGGGATAAATTTGTAGGACTTATACGTCATGAAAAAAACTTGTTCGTACAGGATATAGATATTATTTACGGTTTAGGATATGCATGATGAATGTAACATGGCAAAGCTTTTGTGCCTATGCCTTTAATGAAGGGCAGCATACCCATGGAACAGAGGCCACCCTGCATTGTCTGTGTAGAGGAATTTTGAGTTTAAATTCAAAAGGCATTACCTATCTCTGTCCCACATGCTTTATAGTAGGATCACGACATGCTAAGATGTCGAAAAAAGATTGCCTGATTGAAAGTTAATTTTGCAATTACTTATTGTAATCATTTAACATTTCCGCTATATCGTGGTTCATTTTTTTCAGCCGCATGCTTGTCGGCGCAACTGTGGGTGTTCTGCCCACATAAACTTCCAAGACATCTGAAAAATGAAAACACACAATTGTTTCAAAAATAAGTACTAGATTCATGACTTCCATAAATATAGTTCTGATTTCTTCCCTTGGTCCACTGCCACACAGTACTTCAATAATCAGGTGAAAAAATAAGCGATTTTTTGACAATTTCGATTTTAATCGATTTTTTTGCGACTAATGCACACAATTCGCGGAAACCCTGATATATTGTTACCCATTTTCCCTCATGGACAGTGCTATTTTAACCGGCTATAGAATATAATTCACTAAATGATGGCTCTTACAGATATAAAAGGCGTGATCGAGCAGACTAGAAGTCCTCGACAATCTGTAGGCATGACTGTGTCTGAGTATGGCTGAACCTCTAACTAGTTTTTCTTTGTGCAACATGTTCACCAAAGAGTAAAACGGTAAGCAGATACTCACTTGCAACCGCCCCCAACTTCAGAGATGTCAATGCCTTTATTCCTTCATGGGGCTCTTTACCTCCATCCTTGTTAGCGAAGCGCCGCAGGGGGCCCCCGTGATGCTCCTGTTGTGCAAAGCGGGAACCCCCCACAACACCTTCGCTGCCTTCATACAAAAAGTGAGCCTCGTCATCTTGCAAGGGGCCAGCACCATTGCTCATTACTGATAAACACCCCATTCCCAAGGTGTATCTGCATGAAGGAAACAAACAGCAGTCGTCAGCAAAAGATAACTTACTTTTATCATTAAGATGCAAAGACAATTAACTGCACAAAATTACAAAAAATCTGATGCATTAGCAAAGGTCAAGAGATGCAAGGAGTTTATTGCCGTTCATTAGAAGGCTAAAGGTGCTTCTCGTACTAGGAAACTTCACTTGAGATTAAAGTGTTCTCTGTGGACATTTTCTAGAATTATAACCATGCTCTGTTCAAGCGGTTTGATTTGAAAGGCTCGAACGCAACATGGAAATAAATACATGCAGTGCAATCTTGCAGCAAATGGTGAAAGCTGCCACCAATCATATGCAGAAGGCACGGTTGTTGCATCAGTCATGCATCTATGTGAGCGCCGTTTCCAGTCTCCAACCTCTTCAACCAAAAAGAAGCACACATCACGTCGACACATGATTCAAGTAACCACATGAAGGATTTTGCCAAAAAACAAAACTCTGCCGGCATGAGGCCCTACTGATGCAAACCAGATAGTTGCTCTCAAGGTGGTCGAAAATAACTTTGTGCACTTCATCCTTAATTATTACAGACGGACAGCAAGCACGACTACCATGAAATCAAATTTTTCCCTCCTATAACTGTGTCTATGAAGCACTGTTTCACATGCTGTACCTTCACTCTACACTAGGTGATCACGCATTCCTTAATCATTTTATATATCCCATTGCATTGACCAGTGTCACAAGGTCAGCACTGCTTCATGATGCTGCAATAAAGTTCTACCACAATTTTTGAAAATTCTGCTTCCCCATCGAACGATGACCTGGAGTAGGAAAACGACGACGATTTAATAGCAATGACTGTTTTGAGCCGCCTATAGTGACCGCATAACCCTCTCCGAGATTCAGGCTGATCTGGTTGCCCATAAACAGAGCAGCGTGCAACAGCACATTCACGATTTTTTCAAGCCTATTGCATTCAGAATAAGTGCGTAAAAATAAAGGATATCTTTTTTTCTGAAAATATTTTTTGGACACCTGTTTATTCGAACTTTCCCTCAGTCACTGTGGGGTTCGAATAAATAGTCAGCGACTGTAGTGCTTCACTGTCTGGTTGCAATAAACTGAACATGACTATCTGCTGAAAGCTTGCATGAACCTTGGTCAGCATGCAAAGTAACACCTCCAGAACTCTGGGAAAAAGTTATGTACGTACAAGTGTACTTACTTGGCCATTCACTTCCTGCAGAACTGGCGGCAGGCCACTGTTGCCTACGGCCTTTAATAAAACATGCAAGAGGCGACAGTCAATTCACCAGCACAACGCTATTTTCCAAATCATGAGTACACAGCCTGCCCACTTCAAGATAAGCAGCGTACCCAAAATGTTTCAGAATACAGTAAGCATATTTTCAGAATGGGTGAAGTCCTAGCTTTTCCAGGGCAACCGAATCAATGCAACGATGCCACTGGTAGAAGCTCTCAATGCTGCGACACACAGCCTTTCAAGCCGACATTCCCTATCTACCACCTTCCGAATTTCTTCCTACTGAGCTGGCGTATTTCTTTTTCACTGTTTCGCATGTCAAATTGTTCAGTCCCCTTTAAAGCCACCCCCCTGGACAACCGATGTCAAATTAGGCTTCCCCTTCCATATCTCAAAACCCTTCTCCTAACGAGAACTACTTCAGAGCAAAGGGCCTATTATATACTTCCCCCAAGTCATCAACACTTTCCCTTTTTACTTGTCCTTTCTTAACAAAAGATAAAAACAAACAATCAAGAAAAAGCACGAGTCTGTGCCATCAAAGTTTTGCCAGGCTTAACCAATTTAAGATAAGTGAAAAGGAGCCAAATGCTCAAAACACGAAAATGACATTTAAAAGACAGCAAGGCAGGCTCCCAAAGTGCATGATGTCCAGATGCCATGTATGATGCAAAAAAAGGAAAATGAAAATGAAGCAGAAAAGACGGAACTCCACACAAGGTGGGTAGTTGAAAGGAGGCATGTGTGAGAAATTTGCGATGAAATTTGAAAAGCAAACAGCACAATATGCCGTTAAATGTGGTTATATAAAAATTGGCGATGAATTAGAGCCAAAGCGTTTATTCAGACAACGTATGGTACATTTGCCGGGGGGTAGACCAAAAGACAAATGGATGCCTGACAAAGAGTCTGCGCCCTTCTTGCTCCCATTCTGGTTAAACCTGGAGTGACGCGATAGCTACAGTTCACCGAGTGGACCAACCATGTGACAAACCACGTGATCAGCCAAGGCGCCGCGCCGCCGGCAGCTGCTCCGCCCCACGTGACCAACCACGCGACAGCGTGGCGGCGCCGCCACATTGAAGGTCCGAAATGCTACCGTAACGCAGCTATCGCTAAAAAAGCAGAAAACAACTCACACAGAGCGTTTGTTCACAGAAATTATAAAGAAACTAGAAACAGTGCAGAACAATAGTTAAATGGACACCTGGGAAAAATATCAAACCAGGCAAGAGAAATATATCATTATTAGGGAACACTACCGACGTTGTTTCTGAGCGGAAAATTGGCTGAGGTGCTGATAAAACCACAAATGAAAGTCCTGAATTACTTTCACACTCAAAGTGCCGGCGAAAATTTATTTGCCATGTGACGTCTCTGCTATGTGACTAATCAGGGGCGTCGCTTCCAAAGATTGGAAACTCGGCCAGGAGCCTAAATTCAACAGATCAGTGGTCATGGCAGCAACGTGGAAGTGTGAGCCACCTCTTCCCCATATCGTTGCAAGATCTGTTGGTGAGAAACTGCGTTAGGTTATCGAGAGCAGCCACATACGGCAGAACAAACTGCTGATCGTCCTCACACATGCGGACATCGGCAGAAATAACACAAGCATGTGGCCCTTTGCGGCGTTGTTTACTGTCGCGAAGTGGACATGTATGCTTCGAAGGATCCTCAAAAGCATGTAATTAGCAGTCGTGCTCTAACGTATTCATTAATCATTAAACACTATATGTGCGTTAAAAATTACACGCATATTTCTAGTTAGTCAGCGCACTGGTTGGTGAGCATGTTTGTTCACTCGCTGCACAGTAAGTGTATTGCAGACAACCCTTAAAATGACTCTGTTGTGGTAGTTGTGCTTGCTACGTCCGTGAATGGCTTCCTGTGAACAGTAAGCGGAAACGAATCGAGGTACACTGCACCCAATTGCAGTCATCCACCTGCCGCTATAGCTCTCAGCAGAAGATGTACGCATAATCATGTGAAACACAAGTAAACTGGTTAAAGCCTTTTTTTTATGGAACACCCTGCCTTAAAGCCTGAACTCCATGCACGCGAAAACTCACGCGAACG
Source organism: Amblyomma americanum (assembly GCF_052857255.1). NCBI lineage: Eukaryota > Metazoa > Arthropoda > Arachnida > Ixodida > Ixodidae > Amblyomma > Amblyomma americanum. The sequence goes on from NC_135498.1 coordinate 154,793,173, forward strand.
CGAAGGCGACGGCGGCAAGCGACGAGTGACGCCATCGCGCAAAGCATTTTTGCCCTGTCGCTTGTCTCGTCGCTCGAATCTGCACAAACAGAAAATTTCGCTCGCCGCCCGAAAGTTCCCCACGCGATTGGGCAATCAGAGCGCCACACAGCCGTTTCCGGTTTTTCCATGGTTTGTCACAGCTTCTCCTCCGAGGTGTGAAATCGCCTCAACCACCATCGCCTCAAAAAGCGCGTCGTCGTGGTGGTCGCCAAAGTCGCGAAAATATTTGCTTGCTGTAGCTGTGAGGCAGACCCGCATCTTTAAATAATGAGAACAATCTTCTTGTTGGTTACGGAGGGCTAACAACATTTGGAGCGGGCTATACGAGAAGGGCTTACTGCAGGGAGAGATGCCTGTCGTGCCGCAGGTATCGGCGCTCGATCCACCGTGCCGCTGCGCTCCAACTATATATACGTGCAGAAACACGCACGGCGCGCATTCTCCCTTGTATATTATACGTTTCTCATTTACAAGCAGATTGCGGTGACAGTTTATGGGAGTGTTTTTACTGAACCGGAGAGCACAGGCACCGAAAGAAAGCGCACCTCCCCCGTGAATACCTGATGTGACTTTGTATCCGCAAGCACGCCGGCTTGGTTATCTGTACTGCCTCTACACCGTTGCCATAGAGGAAATATTCCTTTGGCCTTGACTCACAAAATTTTAAGAGAGAGAACAGGTTACGAGCGTGTTTACTAAGCTGAAATGCGCAAAGCACGGAGTCCGCTGTGCAAGTCGCCGGTGCGCGTCGCCTGCCGCCTTCGCTTGCATGAAGGTTGTCCAATAAGCGCCGGAGCGAGCGTCGCCGTGCCGCCTCGTCGCGTCGCTCGCTCTTTCGCGCACATGGAGCACACTCTTAAAGGGACTATGCAGTGAATAAAAAGTCGTTGGTAAATGTTTTCAATGCTTAGAAATGATGTTAAGAAGCATTCACACCAAGTATGAATATTCGGAACTGAGCCGGCAATTTATTATGAATTAAAAAAAAACATGTTTTTTAAACTTCGCGGGCCGATTGGTGTGCTCGTAGTGACCAATTTTGAAACTAAAATCGTGAAAAAATACGTCACTATACCGATGACGTCACCAAGCCACCACACGCTGTCATTCGCTGGACACACGGCAGCCACAACCTCACGGGCACACTTCCGGTAGCCGTGAAAATCGTGTGCTCGTGCCGCCGCGCGACGCTCTCGGGCAAGCGCTAGCCAGGGCATTGCCTTCGCGCATATGGTTTGAATCTTCCTCTGCCGCCTCCTTCTGTCTGTCGAAAATTCCGGAGCCACTCGCAGTGGCTTGCCGAGTCACTACTGTCGTCGCTAGCGTTCAGCCGGTACGGCGTGAACGCATAAGGCTCGATGCCCATCGCGGCCGTAAAAGCGAGCAGTCGCGCCTTGAGGTCCGTGTCCATCAGACGACAAGCAAAGAAACAAGACGCGCACCGCAATCACGCTGCCGACGCTGCTGCTGGGGTGCTACGAGCGACAACCGGAAGTTGCAAAAGGAACGTCGGCGGATGACGTATTCATAGGTGGGGTCCAGTCCCAGAGCTGTGTTCTTTATTTTTTTCTGATGCCCCGCGTGTACGTGTTGAGGGGAGAGAATCGACGAGCGTAATTTTTAATCGTCTATCTCTTCGTTATTATTGATGCTAGCTCAAAAATTCTTGCGTTGAGGTGACGAGTGATGAAATGCTTATCTCTCGTCTGCTTTATGTAACATCAAATAATTTATTACATAGTCCCTTTATTTGTGTGCGGTGACCTGCTTAGGAAACTTTTCTATTTAATGAGTCAAATGAGAGGAGACGGTGCATGCATGTGGAACATCTCATACATTTTTAGCACATCCAAAACCACATTTGCCTTTTTCTGCACAGAAAACATGGAAGACCATGCGCTCATATCGTGCTTTGCACTATGTTTACGTGTACATGTGCATAAAAAACAAACACTTCGTAATTACATAACGCCGGCAGTTGGCATAAAGTAGCCGATTCGACAGCTGAATTGAGAATGAAATCGCTCCACGGGCTGCAAGCAAGCACACACAGCAAGAAAACCGGCGAGGGCGTCTACTTTTGACCTTGCTCTGTACAACGGCTACACGCAGCCTGAATGCACAGAATATGAGGCAAAAGCTTCAGCAGTCATGTTCGCAGTTAACGTTTCTTTCCATCGTCTGTTTTGCATTGTTTTAATTCCGAGACCCTTCGCAGTGTCTGGTATGCTAGCCGAGCTACTTTAATCGTATGTTGACAATAATTGCCAACTGAGACTGCAAAATAGTGTTCGGTGGTTTTGAACCTGCTGCGTACAATGGCTACATACAGCCTGAGTGCACAGAATACGAGGCAAAACCTTCAGCGCTCATCTTCGTGTTTCACCTTTCTTTCTGTTGCCTGTTTTGCGCTGTTTTAATTACGAGACCTTTCGCACTCTCTTCCGTGCTCTCCGCACTGTTTACATTGTATTTAAGCGCTAACTGCCCATCAATATGGCAAAGTCGCATTGGTTCATAAAAAATCTCACTTACTGCCACTGCAGGATTTTTCAAGTTGCAGCTAGAACCAAGTGTGCCACAGTTTTAGAAAATTTTCTCACTTATAACAGGGTTGTTTTTGGTAAAAATGACATGTTTGCTATCAGGTGGTCCTTCCTTATGAGTCTAGCCTGACTTCGTATTCCATTTTAGGTTCCTTTTATGAAAACGGCAGAGAGAGAGCAACGTAAAGGTTAAAACAGGAAAGAAAAAATTAGACAGACAAAATGTCAACATTAGACACGAAAATGCCACAGGAAAGAGAGGAGATGCTACAAGTAGTTGAGACGGGAGAGAGGAAAATTATAAGGCAAAATGGTGAGAAGGAAAAAATACAAATAAACCAAAGCAAACCAAAAAACGGAGAAGAATAGACTAAAGGCAAACTGTTCTTATACAGAACAAACAGGCCAAAGCAAAAGCAATGGAGTTTAAAAGCTGCAGCATTATGAAAATAGGAAGAACTGATAGCAAAAATGCATGAGGTGCAAAAATGAAGGGGGAAAATACGGAATGAAAAGAGGGTTAAGTATAGGACATTGCAGGCTTCTCGGGCTCAAGCCTTGGTGAGCAATGTACTGTAAATGGGAGCCATGATAAGATTCTACTCAGGCGGATATGCACAGTGTCACAGCAGGGCAGATCCAGAGGGCAGGGGTGACTCAAAACCCCACAAGTTGCACATAAGACGAGCGCCGAGGGCATGCACAAAGCACTCTTGCAGGGGGTCTGCAGGACTCTCTGGCGAGATTCTTTCCGCCACCTCAGTCTACTCTCTGACGAGATTCCGCCACCTCAGTCTGGCCCATGCACAGGATCAACAACTCGTCGCTGGTGCTTTTAAACGGCCCAGATGGGAGATCTGACAGTAGTACAGTGTTCCGGCAGGGATGCAAAACGGGCAGTTAAGGCTAAAGAGACAGCAAAAAAGAGGCAAAAAGGAGAAAGAACCAGGGAAGTTTATGAGAGAGACTGGACTGAAGCAGAAAAGAAGAAAAAGAAAGATAATAAACTGAAGCTCTATACCCAGATGAAGACGTTCTCTCATCAAAACTTTGGCTAAGCAAACATAGGCTTCTCCTCAGCCCATGATGACTTTGTTTCGTGCTGCCAAGAACTCAGTTTTCTAGTCCACTTTTTGCAATGAACATTACTATACTACGTAGTTCACTTCACATTACCATACCTTGTTGGATGATCCTTGAGCATTCCCCACAGATAAGGCAGCCACACCTTTATTGGCACCCTGCAACCATGAACAGAAGAGACAGCAAACAAAAAATATCAGGTCGAAACTGCAGCGAATGAAGTTCGAACACGCTTGCAAATACCCCATAGGAGCGGAGCCAACAACAGTTCACTTCTTTATGCAAGTAATAAGTATGTGTCTGCAGTCGTTACATCAATCAGAAATTTTTTCCATGCCTCTGCAGAGATTCACTAATGCAGGTGGTCTCAAAATAGGCTGCACCGAACCCCACGGTTACTGCAGTTTCTTTTTGGAGTTCCTCTGAGAACCAATGCTCTTGCATTCCATAACCTCCACCTTCCACTTAGCCACCTCACTCTTTGATTATTCACACTATATTTGATTACTGGAGAGAGTTTCATAACAGCCAGTTATTATTAACTGCAAAGTTATAGTCAGACAGAAATGAAAACCCAGGGCTTCAAAGGAAGCCCTCAAGCCAATAGCGTCAACATGTTCTCGTGATGTCACAGTTAATCTCCTAGCATGAAACCAATGCGTGGCTGGTGATTCTGTGAAATGAGATTCACAGTAACACCATGAGAACCAGCTAATGCTATTGGCTGGAGGGCTTGCTTCAAGGGATATTCGCTACCTCATTCTTGAGTTGCTCCTGGCTGCGGCGGCCACGTTTCAGTAAAGGCGAAACACGTGCACAAGCTGCCCATTGGCGCAGGCTACGAATGCGCACAACCCCACACCCTATTCTCTTCCACGCCCGCTTTCCTGATCATTTTCCCTCCACCTGCAAGCTCTGCGGCAAACCAGACGACTTTCTACAGATACTACTCACCCGCCCCTCATTCCCACATACTCCCGCACCAGAGGTGGCCCTAGATTACCAGGAGCGATTCCTCGCCAGTACTCGTGATCAGGAACAGCGCAAGGTCATTACTAGTGCTCTCCCTAGGATAGCCCTCCAAGGGCTATACTTGCTTTGTAAAGGGGCCATTCCTACACGAGGAGGGCTCCCAAGTGCCATGTGGGGGGCTCCATCGCCAACGTCCGTAAAAGTCCCAATAAATAATTCCACCACCACAAGTGACCGGTGGCACTCTGCAATGTCAGTGTATATTAGGGCATTCACTTTGCGGCAGACAGTTAGGCGGGCGGATGAGATAAAATTTGCGGCATTATGGTGGGCACAGCTGGCTAAGGACAGGATTAATTGGAGAGACATGGGATAGGCCTTTGCTCTGCAGTGGACGTAGTCAGGCTGGTGGGGGCGGTGACGATGAGTATGATGATGATGCTGGTGGTCAAAATTATCTGGACCCCTCTAGTATGGGTTTCCTCATAGCCCAAGTAGGTCTGGAAGATTAAAAAGTTCATAAAACCACAAACCATATTCTTGAATTAAACTATAGGCGAAAAGTTTTTTAGGCCATGGTTTATGAATTCGCAAGCCCCTCATTTTATTTAGGAGATTAAGTTGAATATTTATGTGGCTGTGTTTACCAAGGAAAAATAAATGCATGAAGACAGCTGGTCTATCGTATGTTCTCCACAACCTTTCAAAATGAGGAAAAGTTACTAGACATGCACAGAACTCTTTTTCTATCAAAAAAGAAAAAGTGAAGCAATACAAAGAAAATATATAGCTGTAATACCCTCCCAATTTTTTTAAAGAACCATTTGCAATTGGCGGAAGTATATTATTCATTCAGCAACAATGAAGGGCTGAAAAAAACACACCTCAGAGCAGTTGTGCAAGAGTGTTCTTGCCATGCTGTGTTACCAGTAGATTGTTGCAGCTGTGTGCACTTAGCTGCCTTATGATGATCTATTAACTGCGAGTGAACTGTCAGGGATTAAAAAGTCCACTGACGCAAAGGTTCATTTCAAACATTAGAGAGCCCAAAAGAACGGCACAGAACATAGCAGAAACAAAGAAACACAGGACGGGCACAAAAAGTCAGCTTTATAAAGAATTTCCGCTCTTTAACTTTGACGTACGTGCTTCACTAAAAATCATAACGTGATAAATGCCGAGGTTTTTGGGCATAATCGCACTGCTTTCTTTTCTCCTGCCTGGCATTGCTGTTCAGCAGGTCCTGAAGAACGCAGATAATTTGTTTCCATGTCTGCATCCTGCTCCACAAGCTGCAAAGGAAACAGGGCAGAACATGACATCAAAACTGCACTTAACTTAGCCCAAAGGACACAAACATTTGACAGAAGCAAAAAAAAAACTCCAGAGACCACTGTAATAAATGCGAAATTAGTACACATTGCCAGATGACATTAAAACACTGCGCCATCAGAATGTAATTCATCTGCGCGCATCCTGTTCACTTCTGCATCTGCTGTCTGTTTTCCAGAGCAGTAACCCCATTTTCAAGATCGTGCTTATAATTGCCCCATAGCGTCAGTAAACAGATGCCCTGCTCAAGAAATACATTTGAGCATACGATGGCCAGAATTGCAGACAGTATTGTAACCTGTTTAACCATCCAAAAAATCCTGCTACTATGAGGAGCAATGCTTCACACCGAGATATCTAGCTCAGTGGAAATTATTGCCGAAGCTTTAAGCTAATTTATATCAACAAAACACTGAACAAATGTTGCAACTGTGCAAATTACATGCCACTGGCCCATGATTCATAATTCTCTGCCATTCCTGGCTTGGTGGCTCTTCATGAGTAGTCGCCACAAAAGAGGAACCAGCTTGGCATGTGCTCCATGCCGTGGGCTGAAGAGAGAGAAGAAATTTCAAGCTCTCAATTGCCTGCAACACCTCATGAAAGACAAGATAATTGTACAGCTAGTCTACTTCGAATGCCCAAGTAACCAGTATGAGTCCATCATCATCAGCCTGTCTATGCCCACCGCAAGCAAAGGCCTCTCCCATGTCTCTCCCATTAACCCTGTTCTCTGCCAGTGGCACCCACCCTATACTCGCAAACTGTAGCTCAGATTTCTGGCCCAAATCATAGCTGTTGTAGTGAGAGTGACCACAGCAAAATATGTAAACAGAAATAAGCGGCAAGTATACGTAATTTTAAGTAATTTCTAAACAATTGCATCGACTGGCCTCCCTTGAGAGCAAAAACAGTACGAGATGCGACATCAACCCTGCCTAAGACATGTTTGATGTGGTTTTGATTTGTTGTAGAACTCATTTACTTCAGCTTCCTCAAGTCCACAATTGAAGATCATTTGGCTGCATCTCGTGGTTGTAATCTTTGAGAGACTACCTGCCAGATTCAGTTGGAATTATTCTGATAATTCCATCAGCTGCAGCGACAGCAAACCAAAGAAGCAAGATTTCGCAAAGGTGATACCAGTAGCATCATCTCGCGTCCACCAGAAGAATGAGCATCGTCTTGTTCTAGGCAGAGGCGAGCATGGGGAATGAAAAAATAGGCGATGCCCTCACTGTCCAAGCTGTGCCTTAAATGATGTGCCGGAAGTCATGTGTTTTTGGAAGAACTACCGGGAATAATTGGTCGACGGCATATTCAATATTAACGTTGCGTGCAGCGGCATCGTCTGCTGCACTGCATGCTGCACATGCGCACAGGCGCCAAGAGAGTGGCCAACTAGCGAAGGAGAACCCTCATATGCAGCTTAAAAAAATGTAACGACTTCTCCTATATTCCTTTTTTCCTCCATGGAAGCAAGCTTGCAACACCTCGCCTGAACCATGGGACCTGCATGTATATGTGGCTTCTACATATGATACTGCACATAAAGCACTCTTTTGTCTCTCGGAGTCACTGCGCGTGCACGAAACGTTCACCATAAACATCATATAGCTAGGTTCAGCTTACTCAGCACCACCTAAGAGGGCTTGCGCAGATCGCCTACCTTGCAATAAATCAAAAGCTTGCACCTTTTTTATGCATGCTTGGTTAGGTAGTTGCTCATCGCCGTCATAATCTCCGCTCTTTCGGTCACTCTCAATTGTACCCAGCATTCAACAACTCTTGTCGCTTGAAAGCATTGCAGAGGACGAAAAATTATCAAGTGCGCACTGCCAGGCAGCTTGTCAAAGCAATGGCTTGTCTACGACATTGCTGAGGGCAAGCGTGACATCATTTCTGCTGTCTTGTAGCCCAGAGCCCTTTTGGGTGGCGAATGTTGGCAATGTGTGGAAGAAATTGCAGGCTGTCTGAGAAAGGTCAACAACAACACACTTATCATGCTTCACAAATTCCTTCTTTGCTATACCTAGCTGCGTTGGTCTTTGGAAACAGGGAGCACAGCTGGTTCAGAAGGCACTGTTTGGCCTGTGGCCTGCACAAATATTTGATGAAAAGAAAGATTACAAACCAAAAATCATCAATAAATTTGCAGTGGAGAAGTTCTTGAAGAAAATGTTCACTATGTTCAGGAAAAAAGAATGCCAAACAGCACCAATACAAGAGAAACAAAAAGATACACTTAGCTCCAATAAAAGAATTATAACAATATAGAGTTTTAGTATAGCGTTAGCACAATAGTGGGCCTAAGGGAATTTACATTATCCTGCTGCAAGCAACTTATCCCCAGAGACAGTTGTAGCAGAGAGTTCTGAAAACGTTAAACGTGGTCTGCTTGACATGGAGGCGAAAGGTTCTTCTAAAATGGTCGCCAGAATCGAGAGTGTATGTCAGAAATTGGGCTGAGCTGTAGCTTAAACATTATCCTCAAAGCAAGGTAAGTCATAGTAACAACATTTGTAGTTGCCGGTAAACATGCCGGCCGGAATCGCAAGGACTGATGAATCGGGTGAAGTGGGCGCCTCTTGCATGGAAAGACGCCATCATGTTTTCACGCTAACTTCGGAAAAATGTGCGCGTACACTGGAGCTATTTTCCTGCTAGCGTTCTGTGCATGCGCACTCTGGGCCCACTATTCCACTATGCAGGCAATCACGCAAAGCCTGCAATAATAAAACTCTTCAACATTATTAATCTTAATGCCGCATAATTCTGTGAAATATGCTAGTAGCTTCGAAAGAGTAGGTACGGGTCTGTGAAAACTGTGAACAAAAATTACTGCACTACAGATAAACATTACTGATTACCTTAAGTGGGAGGAATGTGCTCGCGCTCCTTAGGGACTCATTGTCTCCAGATGTGTTCCTCCTAATGCTGGTGACACACTTCTCAGGGCCACCAGCAGCCAAGCCCTTGTGTCCGGCTTTAAACAAGCCCCTACAGAAAAGTTAAATGCACAAATATTAACCCTTTGCTATGTGAGAAAGACTGGTATGCACAATACGATTCATATCACCTATAACACATCCACAATTCTATCTAAAAAAAGCACACTTCCTTGCCTAAGTACCATTAATTCACTGAATTCTATAACCAGCTTACCCAGCTTGTTCTCATGGAGGTCCTGCAGACTATCAGTGCGGTCTTTTGCCGTGTCAAGATAGCGCTGCAACTTCTAGCAGCGATCTTGTGAGGTTTCTAGCATATCCTTCTGATGCTTGATCTGCTTGTGAAGTGATTCTTTTTTTACAACTAAGTCTTCCTCAAACCTTTCTCGCTCACTGCCGAGAAGCTCAGTGAGTTTTCGCTTTCTCAATGTGGCCATCTTTTTCTTTTTGTCTTTCTAGGTGACACACTATGAAAATTAAAAACACAGACATCACAAATTAGGCAAAAATACTAAACAACTGCCCAACACACGAAATGCTCAATTTCAGTAGGTTTTGCAAGTATGTCACCAGACTACTGTTTCCATTTTTTCCAAAGCTTAACACCTCATATCTTATATGTTACGTGGAACACCATCTTCGACAAATTAATGTTCTGTGAAAATAATTACGTAGTGTGAATGTCCATTTTTCGCTGCCGATCTGCGATTATCCTTGAATATGCAGTCTGGAACAGCAATATGCTTTTTCGTCATGGCCTTGATGAGCTCCTTTTCTCTCGCTGATAGTAACGAAAGCACTTCTGGAGAAGAAAAAAAAGGAAAGTTTCCCTTCAAAGTGCTCCCGAAATGCGGTTTGCTTCCCTCCATTTCCAATGCTATATATATGCCACAGCAAATAAAATTGCCGAAATACAATGTATACAGCTGGCAACTGACCTTTTTTGCACACACTTGAGCTTATTTAACAGCTGTTACAGGTAAGCACTCGCTCCCAGCATCTAAGCACTCACCAGCTTACCTACTGATTTACTGTCTTCTTGAGGCACGACCGGAACTTTTTGCTCTAGCACAAATATTTCTATATATATTCACACAATCCAGGTCTCCGACCAAATAAGGCAGCCATTGCTTGTTATTTGGTGCGTATCAAGCATAACGATACCAGCAAAAAAAAATGGAAACTCCAGAAGAAGTAGTACACAGGATAGCATTGTCCCAGAGTGTTGTACGTCTCAAGCAGGAGCAAGCAACTCGAACTCAACAAGCATAAGCAGTTGGCACTGGAATATCCTGCAGTACAGCACTCAGTGAAGACATAAATCATGTAGTTAGGTTTGGTTTGTGCGATTTAGCGCCCCAAAGGAACTCAGGGACGCCGTAGTGGTGTGATCCGCGTAATGTTTTCCACCTGGGGTTCTTCAGCGTGCACTAATATTGCGCAGTACACGGGCCTCCAGCATTTCGCCTCCATCGAAATGCGATGCCGCGGCTGGGATCGAACACGCGTCTTTCAGGCCAGCAGCCGAGCACCATAATCACTGCGCAACCGCGGCGGTTCAAGGTTACCCCCAAAAATAAATAATATGAATTAACTCTTCACGCTAGTAAGGCTGCAAGTAGTAAAAAACATTCATTGCTTGGAGGTTTATGAGGGAAAACACGAGCTGTCCCTGGTGACCACCACCACCATGATCTATTTTAGCCCAACCTTGCGCGCAGGTTGTAAATGTGCTTCTGCACAACTAATTCGTGAACAGCAAGTCCGTCGAAAAATTGCGCGCTTTGCAGCATCACGCAAGCTCAACCCAACCATTCATTGACTTTAGTTGACTTTAGTATATAGCATTCACTTTGCGGAACAGCCACGGTCAAGTGGAAGGCGAGTGCTGTTTTTGGCAGCATGCAGAATTTACGCTGATAGTTGTGCTGCGACAGCGACTTGCGATGGGATTGAATGAATAAACGGCTCGAGCGCGCTAACTCACACTCCCAGACAGCCGGCTACCGCCGAAGCAATGACTGGTCTGTGGCGAAGAAAATTATACTTGGGCACGTCCCAGCCTTTAACGGTGCCTCGGTTGACCTTTTACTAGGACAATCACCATAGAATCAACGAAGACAGAACATGAAAGCTCCACGTTGAGCAGTATTAGAGAAATCGCCAGTGCTGGGGAAAACGACAGTGAGGCAGGGGTGGAGAGCGACAGTGAGGCAGAAGGGGAAAGCGGATTAGACAGCCGAACAGACAGCGAAGAAGGATGTAACATTAGTGATGCTGAAGGGGACCTCTCCAGTGACGAGGAAGAAGACGAGAGAGCGTATGATGATCTGCACCATGCAAACACGGCTGTGCAGCAGTTTGATCATCAGAGCTTCTGGTGAAGTGTAATGTGGACTTCGGCTCAAAAACATTGCCCGGCTCGAAGACGATGGTAGCAGTGGCACTATTTCTGATCATGTCTTTCATTGTGGGTAATCGCTTGCCCTGGTCTGCGGCAGACGACCTCTTGAAGCTCGGCGACGCGCTCTTTGTGTTTCAGAGATGTAGTGTGCCCACATCAAATTACCTGCTGCGAAAGCTGTGGTTGCCAAAATGTGCATCTGTGATTGATTACCACTACTTTTGCGAAACACATCATTGCTCAAACCCACGACAGACAGATTGCATCCGTTCTGTGATCTGTGCCATGTCAGTTCTACAATTTCAGCGGGCAAAAGTGCAGACAACTTTTTTGTCATTCTTGATCGAAAGAAGCAATTTTCTAGACTCATTACCGAACTGAAAGATACGCTGTATCAAATTATTTGCCAGCTAAGGCAACAAGCACCAGGAGGTTGTCAAGTGCTGCGAGATATAACCAGCGCTATCACTCACCGATCTTTGCTTCAGAAAGGTGTGCTGAACTGGTCTGAAGTCAAGGTCACTGTGAACATTGATGGAAGCCCTTTCTTCAAGTCATCAAATGCATCGGTTTGGCCTATTCAAATGACAGTTAATGAGCTGCCTTTGCCGACGAGACATCAAAACACGGTTCTGGCTGGATTGTGGTTCTGGCACAAACATCCAGACTTGCTGCAGTTCCTGGACAAGTTTGTTAATGTGTTAGGAAAAGTCGGACAAATTGTTTAGGAGCATGGCTCGACTTCGGTCTACACCACAGCTTATGCTACATGCACCTGCGTTGATGCCTGCGTTAGCATTCATCGATGGTACCAATTGTGTCGCCACACATTTGCATGATCTCCGGGAGCAGCTAAATGACTTACTCTCATGCCCCATCAATACGACCCCATGAGTATGAAGAACTCGAATTATTTAGTTATCCTGAAGACCAAATTTTTCAGTGAAGTTATGCCTCCTTAACATGGATAATCACTGTCTGGACATTGTATACTGGGAAAGTGCATACATCCTATTGAGGCTCGTGTATTTCTCTCATATTAATACGGATAGCAATGAAAACAAAATCTCGACTGCGCCAGGTATATGTTTCTGTTCCTGCATTTTTGAATACCTTAGTGATGGCCCTTACTTGTGCTTTTATGCTTTACGTTGCTAAAGTGCCCAATTAACGAGCGTTATGGGTGGCCATATATTACCATGAATTGCATTGAAGGGGTGAAGACACTGACTGTTGTTAAAAAGAGATCTCCAAACATGCTCCTACTGTTCAGTATGTTATACAAGTGCTATCCTTGTCTAGATTGCAGTTTCATCAGTACAAACAATGATTTATTTTGTTATAAGGCTAAATCGTGCTAAAATACATGCACTTTCGAAAAGTATGCAGGCAAAGCAGCCCCTCTTGTGGTCGTAACTAGTGGAAATAGCCAAATTTTGTCGTGCCACAGCGGCGAGAGTAAATGCGTTTTCGAAATTCTAAAAACTGATATTACTAACGGCCAGCTACAAATTTCTTATTGCAATCATGTGCTTTTTAGTAATAGTTAAAACGTTAACTATTAAAATTTAGTTAACCACTTAGCTGGTTAAGATGATTCACCTGCTTTTGGACGTTTGCCAATACTCTTTATACTATGCCGCAAATTGCTTCTCGTTACCTCAAGAATCTCATTTTTAAAAATTACTGATCAACTTCCCTGAAACACCTGGTATTTGTTCCATTTCAGACTTTAGGCGATAGCATTACTAGAGCATTTACCTGGCTAACTTATGTACTTAAATGCTGACGTGATTCTGTTTATTCAGTCGTCACATTTTTTATACCCAATGTCTTGTGTTTTGTGGTGTCATTTAAAACAAAAGAATTACAGGGCAAAGATCCTTCTTTTTTTGCTGTATGGCATTTTTATCAAGCAGCAAGCTCTCGCTGTCTGGTATACTTATATATGGTTTATCCTTACCCAGAATGCTGTTTGTACAGATCAATGCAATAGTTTCTTGTGCTAGAATGTCTGCAGTTGATTGTACAGTAATGCACAATGCATGACGCGCATATACCTGTATGCAACATGGGCTAAGCAATGCTAGAGGGTGTCATGTTTATTTCTATCTCAGCTTCCTTAACCGTTTCCAGCTTCGTTCACCACACATAATTTATTTTATTTATTTTGGTCATACTGTTAACCCTTCATGAGGGTCGTTACAGGGAGGGGACAAAAACAAATACATTTCATAAGCACTTCAATAAGCAATCACGAATCAGAATTCAAACTTTGTACTCCATTTCTCAAAAACATATCGACACCTAGCTCAAATTGTTGCACGTTTGCACTCTCCACAACATCACTTGGCAGTTTGTTCCATAATTCGATAACATCAGGAAAAAAGGAATACCGGTATACATCCGTACGTGCGTTAATAGGTTGTAGTACCCTGCTGTGGTTTTTTCGGGAACCACGTTTTAGAGGCGCTTTCACATAATGTTCTTTATTTATTTTTAATGCTCCTTGCATTATCTGGAAAAAAAGTTCGAGTCGATGTTTTATCCTTCTAATTTCCAGCGTTTCCAGTTCACACTGCTGCATCATCTCTGTAAACGAGTCAGTACGGCGATACTTGGAGCTTATAAAACGTGCTGAAATGCGCTGAATTCTTTCCGCCTTCTTGTTTAAGCATTTTTGGTGTGGGCTCCACACAGCATTCGCATATTCTAGAACTGGTCGTATAAACGTTTTATAGGCGACCAATTGAATTCCTTTAGTCGCATCTGGTAGTTTTCTCCTAAGAAAGCAGAGCTTTTGGTAAGCTCTTGAATAGATATTATCAATGTGAAAACTCCAGTGTAGATATTGCGTCACTGTCACTCCTAAGTATCGGAAACTCTGTACCTCGACCAAGGCATTTTCTTCTATATTATATTCAAATCTGATAAGGTTCTGTTTTTTACTTACGTGAGTGTATGTGGATTTTTTGAAGTTAATTACCATGCCGCAACTTTGGCACCACGAATTTAATGATTGTAGGCATTTATTTAGTTCAATCTGATCTTCAGCGCAGGCTACACGCGAGTAAATTAAGCAGTCATCGGCAAACAGTTAAATTTTTACGGGCGGAACAACGTCAGAAGGAATATCATTCTTATACAATAAAAACAATAGCGGGCCTAAAACAGACCCCTGCGGCACTCCTGACACAACTGCACACTTCCCCGACTCACTGTTACCGATTCTAACCTTTTGGTAACGATTCATTAAATATGCCTGAATCCACGATACTATAGTTTCACTAATTCCTAGGCTTCTCAATTTGGAAAGTAATTTATGATGTACAACTTTATCAAATGCCTTCGCAAAGTCTATACACACAATATCTATCTGTTGGCATTCATCTATAGCTTTACAAAGGTCGTGTACAGTTTCGATTAACTGTGTCACAGTCGAAAGGCCAGATCGGAAACCGAGCTGAACTGGGCATAATAAATCGTTTTTGTCTAAAAAATACAGAATATGTTTTGCTATTGCATGCTCTAGGACTTTACAGCACACAGAAGTCAGCGAGACTGGTCTATAATTGTTTGCACATAGCCTATTGCCACCTTTAAATATCGGAATGACAGTGGCAGCGCGCCAGTCCTGAGGTACTGAATGATCTCGCAAAGATTTTTCAAATAAAAGCTGCAAATAATACGACATCCATTCAGCGTACCGTTGAAGAAATGCCGACGGTGTTTCATCTGGGCCACACGATTTTTTTGCGTCCAACGTAAGCAAATGCTGGAACACGCCCTCCCTTTTAATGCCTAGGTCTTCCATTGGGTATTGTATTGCGCAGTCTAAAGGATCATCGTCTGCATCACATCTATCCTTGGTAAAAACTGATTGGAAGAAATGATTAAGTACGTTTGCAATATCCTTTTTTTCTGTCACGACTACGTCGCCATCCACTATCCGTTCTATTGCATTCTTTCTATCTGTGAAGTATCGCCAAAACTTTTATGGCGAGCATCTGAGGAAGTTTGTAAGCGTTTTATTGAAGAACGTTTTCTTCGACTAGAGCAAAGCAGATTTTAACATTTGTTTGGTTATTGAAAGTTCTAATGCCCTGCTTTTTTTCTTCCTTAGTCTTTTTATCTTACGCTTAAGGTGTATGATGTGCCTAGTTATCCATGGATTTCTTTGCTTTGGTTTCTTTATACGTGTGGGTACAAAATGATCTATGCAGTTTTTGATTATCCCTTTAAAACGGTTCCATAGTTCTACACTTTCGCGGTTGGATGCTATTTCAAATTCATTAAACTGTTCTTCCAAAACGTCTAGGATAGACGTGTCATTCGCACGGCCATAATCCTTAACGTGCATCACGACATGGTTTGCTGGGTGTTATAAAAAAAGCAATTTACTGGCCTTGCTGGAGAATGTAATAACTTCATTACTGTTTACTTAGTTTGTACTTGCTAGTCAGTTTTATCACTACCTGTAGCAGCCATCTTTTTTGTATTGTCTATTGTTTTAAAAAAAGGTGTCAAGATCTTTATAATTTTTTATTTTTGTTATTTCTCAGGATTCTCCTTCCATTCATTATGCTTATGCAAATTGTGTACTTGCCAGGAATAGGTAGTTTGAATGTTTCCTATTAATAGTGTACTGTAATACGCTAAAATCCGACTGACTGTATATATAGGGCTGCATATGCATGAGACATCTTTATTTATTTAATATTATGAAACAACATTTTGTATACTTGGCTATGGAATAATTACTTAGTGCATGTTTACTTTACTTCGTATATGTACACCAGTTGCAACTGATTGAAAATGACCTTAATGCTAATTGTGTTCTGTGACATCAATGGAAAATTATTTTTTCTTCGTGTATTTTTGCCAGTGTTTTGCTATGTGTTGCACGTGGATAAATGTTATGAATTTGAGGAGTGAAGCAAATCATTTTTTCTGGTATTTATTCAGTTTGAAAAATTTTTCAATCGCCAATTGGATTCATAGATATTCATAGTGCATCGAATATGGGATGAGCTGCAGCTGAATACAAAGGGTATATATTGCGTCAGCGACACGTCCATATCTTTGCATAAGGCTGAAAACAATATTTTCACCCGTTCGCAATCATATCAACTTTGAAGGTTTTGGTATTCCTTGCATGTACGGTATATATTTGTGCGTGTTGCCTTCGAATAATTCAATTGTGAGTGGCGCTACGTCCCGTATTTCTGCCGTGTGTTGTGTCTTTTTTCGCGCCTGTAACCAAAGATGAAGTGTCTACATCTAGAGATTCATGAATGGACCTTCTTTTCTCCATGAAAGAACTAGACGCCGCCGTGGTCGGTTGCAGACGGTCTTCATCGCCGGGCTTTACGTAGTAACATACTCTGCACTTGCAAACCTTGCTCGGGATGCTCGACGTGTTCTTTTAGACCACTTCAACACATCATGGTGTGCGGGTACAGTTCCGCATGCGTGGAAATCAAATCCTCTGGTTCTAGTCCTTAAACCCTGAAAATTGCCTCTTAACCTAGCATCGTTCCATCCGATCGCATTGACTAACTGCGTGTGCAAACTTATGGAAAGGATGGTACTTACGCGAGTTGAGTGGTATCTGGAGCGCTACCAAACATACCCGGATGCAATGTCCGGTTTTCGGCGTTCAACATCAGAATCATCTGAAGCGCTTGACCGTGGCGTTGTTTTTTCATGTTAAAGGGGCGCATGATAACGTCACTCATCAAGCTATTTTGGACTCTGTGGAAACTGCAGAACTTAGTGGTTGCATTTTCTGCAGGATACGCAGTCATCTAACGAACACATCACAATTTATGCAGACTGAGGACGGACCAACATCTTCACATTTCAATTCCAATGGGGTCCCACAGGGTGGAGTGTTTAGCACGACGCTTTTCATTCTTTCGTTCGTCTGCCTTCTCGATGTACTACAACAGTCACCGCGAGTCTCACTATATGGGGAGGATATTTGTACCTGGGTATAAGGAGTTAGGCGACCACAAGTTTGAGCAAGGCTTCAAGAGGCGGCAAGCACTCATATAGCCTACATACGCCTGCAAAGCCTGGAGGTTTCTACTGAAAAGTGTTCTCTTGTCGCCTTTACACGCAAAATCATGTCCCATTGCCCCCTACGCATAAATGGCTCAACAATACCGTACGAAAAAGTCATCGCTTCCTTGGAGTAATCATCGATCGTAACATAACATGGAGCCCACATGTCTCGTACTGAAAAGGCGACTACAGTCGATCGTTCACGTTCTCTTCTTTCTTGGTGGGAAGTCGTGGGGAGCATCAGTGCAGTCGATGCTCAATCTGTAAACCGCATTATTCATGGGATTCCTTCGGTAGAGTATTCGTGCACTAGGAAAGTTGAGTAAATGAACATACGGTGTCCACAAAGTGTTCAAGCTCAAGCTCTCCGGACGTGCCTAGAGCTGCCAAAATGCTCAAAAGAATCCAGTGACTGCCTATATAATAATCGATGCCTTGTGAGCGTATATTTGCCACCTCTCTCTGATTCCCGCACACCATCTTGCCAGTCTTCCTGCTAACCAGCCGAGTACATCGTTTGAAAAAATATTTGATGCCCATCGCGGCTTTCTACCAGCCCAATTTCCACCAGCCTCAAGACTGTCTTCTCTATTATAGAGTCTGTATCAACCTCGTGTGCTTCTTCCATACCGGCATCAAAAATGAGGCTGGTTTATCGTTGACCGCATTAGAACAAACCACTATAGAATATTTGCATAAGGAACACGGACACCACCTGCACGTATACAACGTTTGCTCAATGACCCCTTCCACTTTATTGGCCGTCAAGTTTATTGGCCGCCATTTCAGATTAGAGAAACCGAAACTATGCCGCAATTTCGTCCCCTGACGTCATACTCACATAGTTCTACATCTGTCCACCATATTTAGCCGTGACTTCATCATTGGCACGCGGCAGGTGGTTACAAGTCTCAGTGCGAGATGTGTTGGTTTCTAGTTGCACCTACAGATGGCGCTGTGATCTCAGGCTGGTAGCAGACCCCACTCGACACGTGATGAGTAAGAGCTAACGCTCCTAAAATGTTTCTTAAGCAAGCATGAGAGAAAAATAAGGCAGACAATGCTGAAATCAACGCCACAGGAGCCTGAGTATTCACGCAGTGTGGCTGTGGGCACGGCGAAGTGAAAACGGCAACGCCTGGTGGCTGGCGCGGAGAGGGAGGCATCGTGCCGACCAGCCGTCCGACCAGTCGGATATTGATGACAAGCCACCGGTACCACCGTACGCCGAGCATCAGCGCTCCGTTGGCGTGAAAACAATTGTCGACGTTCTGCCGACCGAGGTCGGTATAGTGTGAGAGCGCCTTTAGTGTAGCGTTCATGCGCCGTCTGCTTTCTGAAGCCAGTGCTCAATACACACTGCGGTGACATTTTCAACTGCATACTTAATGCTAAGCGCTCGAAGAGAACCGAGTGAAGGAAGGAAACAAGCAAACAGCTTAGACTTTCGTCCAGTGGTCGTTCAGTGCACCCTTTCGCGTTATAAATTTCATCCCCAGCAATATTAATTTATTATAATGCTCAGCAGTTAGTATCACGGAAAACATCCGTTTTAGTAAGGCATTTGCACGTCGTTAGCGTTCTCCTCGTCAATGCGCAAATTTCATTTGAAAGATAAGTGCTTGCAGATATTCAAGCGCAAGCCAACCAGACAGTCGCCGTAAAAGCCGAGCGTTTAGTCGCATGTGCTGCCCGAAATTAAACGGCGGCTGGAGTCATGCAGCGGCTGGCTACATGTATGCAAATTGACCATCCCTAGCGGCCGGCGCAAGCCCTATAAGAAACTGCGGCAGGCATTTCGTGAGATGAGAAGCATTGAAGGACACTGATACTACTTTCGTTTTTTGAAGCTGGAGCTAGAGATAACCGCTTCGCTAGATGATATACACAGGCTCCACTTCCCTTGCATGTTGCAAATGTCTCCTCGAACTGAGATGGCAGGCACAGGATATACCAACTAACGCTTTTTTATACCGTTTTCTACTTTCTTCCTCATAATAGAACTTTTCGGAGCAGCCTTAAGAACATTCCTTAGCATTGTACATGAAAAATCTAGAAGTAACACGAAAAGCAAAATAACTTCCTATCACAGTTGGCTAACATAGTAAAAACTATCAACCACATCATACACGGCACAAGGAACACTGGCAAGTACTTTCATTAAGCACAAATTACGGAATGCAAATGCTGTCGACCATAATTCCGGTACTATTAAAAAACCTTCCTTCTAATGATACGGTGCATGCCTATACTAGAACCACTAACGTCTTCTACATTTGATTTGTATCACCGCATATGTATTCTGATTCATGTAGATTTGGTTGTATAGGAGTATATATTGGTTTTTTGTAATTTAGAAATATATTTTCTAACATTTCAGTGAAGGACGTAGCGACTTTTTCCCTCTGTAAAATCTGTATAATTTTGTTGTATTTTAAGAATCGTTTCACCTCTTTCAATATCAAAGGATTTTTTCTCTTGTAATTATGTTCACAAATTGTGTTGCTTTCTGTTTCACGTACCGCTTGTACTATGTCTCTCTTGCCCTTATATTAGTGGGTGCAAGCTTGTCAAGGTGCCCACAAAGCAGCTTTTTTTTTCTCGACCCCTCATGTACTTCAAGGCCTGGTATAAATGAAATGAAACACGAACCCAGTCGCAGGAGCAGTCGAGACGTTTACCGGCGGGGCATATTTTATTTTTGAACGCAGGTTCTTAGGTACCCGTTCATGGGTGTCGGTGTCGAAGGCGTCCAAGGAGTAGCTGAGCGCTACGGGAAGCAAGCGAGGGGAACACAGAGGCACTCTGCACCACTGGCACGTCCCAGCGCCGGGTCCCGGCCCTCATTTGTAAGCGACCTTGGCGACGCGGCGGGCGTGCACAGGCGTTCGAAAAGGTTCGAGCCTTCTTGGTAACACAGAGGGATGGAGACAGCTTAAAGCGTGCTGCATCACCTTTTTCCTCTCAGCGCCGCCGCTCGCCTCTTGAAGCTTCGGAGTTGGCCATTTATTTAAGCCCGTGTGAACATGTTGCATCCTGGTATACGTTTCTTCGTTATGCTTTTTTTCATCATCATCATTTTGTTTTGTGAAAACAATACATCAAAACTTGATTGGACCCATAACCAGCCCGGCTAGTGAAATGTCCAAATACAAGATATTCACTAAAGAAATGGCAGACATTCAAACTACATGTACAAAATGACGTGATATACTAAAATCGCGGTATTGCAAAATATGTAAAGCGCATGCATTTTGGGGAAAAAAAAAACTTTGTAAATGTACAAAACCAAACGCAAACGTATTTAGTCCCAGAGTTTCGGACAGACAATAAAAATGTTTTTCAATAAGCGCGTAAAATTATGTTTCAGTTTGATGTCCTCCTGAACCTAATACCATATCTGAGCAGCATTGTGCTCTAATAGCATTTGATCGTAAGTGTTTTGACAAGGCGTTAGGTTAAATCTATTATTAGTGGTGGCTCTTGTTTGTCTCAGCGGCGATCGAAACAGTTTAAGAGGATATAGATTATTAGTTCTCATTACTGCATTCATTATTCGAGCTATCTTTAGTTTGTATGCAACCGATTTGGTAACATTAACAGTTCTTGAAAGATTGGTCGGCTAGAGTCGGTTACCTCTGCTAACGTTATGGGACGAACAGCCTGTTTCTGCAAGCGTAAGATTGACTCTAAATGCATTTATAGGCACCGCCTTATGTCTCTAGGCAGTAACATAAGTGACTATGGACAAACGCTAAGTACAATACGGCTAAAAGCTGTGCACAAAAAAACATTCCATCGCCTTAATAAAATATGACAGCCATAAGCTAATTTAGAACAACCATTTTCAATATGTAGCTTCCAATGCATGTCCGTTTCAAAGACTACACCCAAGTACTTGGTGTGGGAGACATTAAGCACATACTTACCGCTTAACGTTAGAAATAAATTATCAAAGCTATTATTCTTTTCCCTGAGTGAAATAAAGTATACTTTGCTTTCTTGATGTTAAATGTGAGCCGATTGTTTACGAACCACTGCGAAGTCCTACTAAATTCCTTTCTAATTTTTCCCTCCACATCCTCTAATGTATTGCCTATAAAAATAGCGCAGTGTCATCAGCGTATATAAACGCTTCAGAATAGTCCAAAAACAATGGAAAGTCATTGATGTATATAGAAAAAAAGGAGGGCGCGAGTACAGAGCCCTGCGGCAGGCCATAGGTTTCTATTTTCTGCAGTAATGTCGAATGGTCAACAGTGTCAAAGGCTTTTGATAAGTCTAAGTAAAAAACTACGGCCAATTTGTTGATATGTAATGCAGTATTCTTCAGCTGTGTAAGGACCGCACTGTCGAGGAAGTGGGTCTTTGGGGTCGGAAACCGTGCTGATTCGGACAGAGGACATTGTACTCAGTTAAAAAGCACTGTATTCGCTTGCAGAGCACCTTTTCGAATACTGTTTTAATTACACTTAATACCGAAATTGGCCTGTAGTTACATAGAATGGACCGCTCACCACGTTTAAAGACAGGCGTGACCTTAGCGGCTTTGAGCTCATCAAGATACACTCCCCTTCACAGAGAGATATTAAAAAATGCCACAGATGGGTACCTAGGATATCAATATTGCTTTTTATAAGTCTCACAGATTTTGCGTCTAAGTCTGCTGCTTTGGCTATTGAGAGTCTGCTGACTGCTGCTATCACTTCCTCTATTGATAAGTCAGGCAATGCGACGGTATTCTTAACCTGCTCAGACATTCTTAACGAGGTTACATCAATAATAATCCGTGAAGCCAGCGAAGGTCCTATGGAGGCAAAATGGGCATTAAATAATTCGACCGTGTCTTCATTAGCTGATTCAGGCAAAACATCAACTCTTGAACGAAGGCCAATTGCATCATTAACTATGTCCCGCATTTCTTTCGTATTACCCTGAGTCTCCTCTACAAGTGACGAAAAATATTCTTTACTCCTCTTCCTCATAAGAGACACAGATATGTTGCGGTAGCGTTTAAAATGGCTTACATAATAGTCGTTTGTTCTTAGTTGCTTCCTTTCATGGTACCATTTGTTCTTTTCTTTCAGTACGTTTAAGATCTCAGTTGTCATCCAGGTACATGTTGGCTAGCTGTATTTTTAGTGGCCACTGTACAGCTTCGGGTAACAGCGGTTTTCAGAAGGCTGTCATTGGCGGTTGTCATAGGCAGAAGTAAAATTTGTTTGTATAAATATTTTACGCAGTAAAACGTAATTGATTTTAGTACGCATTTTGCTGAGTGATGTCTGTTTTTGCTTACGTAGCTCTGCTTCAAATAAGGCAAAAATCGGCAGGTGGTCAGCTATTACATCAGCGCAAGTACCAGCTTTCACACCTATGTCATTGTTGCATAGGGCATGATATATTAAATTGCATAAGGTACTCGTTATATGGGTTGATTCTGAGATGAGATTCTCATTGGCATACAGTGGCTGCTCTTCGTCGAGACCAAAGAGGTCCATGTTCAGTTCACTCTTTTAAGCGGCACTGAGCACTCTGTCCCGGGATGTCCTGGTTGCAAACTTGTCCACGACATTCGTCTTGTATTTATCTTTAGAACGAACGCTACGCACAATGTCAATATCGGATTGGGCAATCTCAACGCCCAGGGAAGTAGCCACTTTCTGTACAGCATTTAAAATGTTCTCGCACTTAACAACCGGGAGCTCCTTGATGTCGAGGTTTGAGTTCCGACTGAACTGTTTTAATACCAGGATTTCTTTCTCAGCTTCCTGCAGTTCTGTGTGCAGCCGTGCATTTGTTTTGACACTGAACATTTTGCGCTTTCACCTTAGCAAGCGCACGACGAAATATTTCAAAATCACCCTTAAAACACTCGAACCCTTCATGCATGAAATCGATCGATTGTCTTAGGCCCATGAGTTAAGCGCAAACTTCTGTATTGGAGCTCCCCATTTTTTATACATCAGTCATCATACCAGAAGCAAACGCATCCAGCTTAACTACTAGCTTATATAGTACTTTCACAACTTGTTTGATGCTGCTCGGGGGTTTCTCTTCAAGAGCCTTAGTGACCTGATTTACTGGTCCTGTGTTACGGTCCCCCATTTTCGCGCTTAGTAACTCGGCCAGGACAATCGAACGACAGCCCAGTTTAAACTACAACCAGCAAACCACAACACACTCGGCAGCAACAGCGACGGCAATGTGATGACGCCATTTACAAGAAGACAAAAAAATAACCACCAACCTGCGAAAACAAATGCGCTTGAGTATACAGCGTCCGCACGCCATCGCCGTCACTGCCAAAGTGATGCTCGCCGCATAAACACAACGCCCACTCGTCGCGGCAATTCTGAGTTTCTTGACCCTTGCATCAGATGGCGAGACTGACGATGCTGGTAGCGGTACGAATGCAGTGTGGCCTCACAGGCAAGGAAATTGAGGATGTGTAGCTGGCGTGAAAGAAGGCCTCTTCCATCACTCCAGAAAGAAGAAGCGAGGCCGCCAACCGGAGTCGTCACCCACGGTACGGTGGCGAAAGGGTCCGGCTCGGGTCGCCACCATTCATGCCAGAGTCCAATGCACTTGGGCCAGTTAACCCTGATACCGGTGGCTTCGCTGAACTCTCGCACGCATCTCGTTGAAGCAAGAGGACATGCCCGACGTTTTTACTTGTCGCATCGAGTGTTATCACTCACACAGACGGGCTTTCTCTCAATGGGGAAAGAAAGGCTTTCGCCTTAATAGACTCCGCCGGTTCTTTCTGAAGAATGAGCGATGTAACCAGTGAAAATGCTTCGTGTGCCGCTCCTTTTAAACCCCCTTCCCTGGCTGAGTCTCGACGCCGCTGAAGTCGCATTAAGCGCAGCCGCCGAGAGGACCCTGCTGTTGGCGCCGCCAAAGCACAAGTTCTTCGCCGCTACCTAGATGACCCTGCCCTTCGCGTCCCCGAAGCATAAGGTAGGCGCCGTCTTAGAGAGGAACCTGCCATTCGCGCCGCCGAAGCATACAGAGCTGCGCTCAAGTTTGGCATTAGGGAACATCGTGATCGTCTTTAGAATTTTTTTCTTGATTTATCAAGCAACTAAATTTGAGTGAGATGAGCATTTCTCAGGCATAACATCAATGCAAGGCATCGAAAATAAGGACTCCGCTGTTGTGATATCTACATGGGGCGAGAAATCAAAAAAGCCTATGTTTTTCAAGCCCGACTCAAAATTTTCGAAGAATGAAACACCCACCAATTCAAAACTAAATAAGTGGTTGTGTAAATTCACATTGATTTATGTGTCTTAGAAGCCACTGATCATCAGGGATCAGGGAGTGGTTGCTTCTTCCCTCGTCGTTTCCTGCATTATAGGTATGCGTTCACTAAATACACAATTAGTTGTTAACCTCAGTTCCTATCTTTTAATTTTTATTTTCGGCGCATTGACCTCTGTGTAAAGCATTCTTGCTTACAGTCTCTGGTACTCGCGTTTTTCTTGGGTTTGGTTTTTAGGGGGTTTACCATCCCAAAGCGACTCAGGTACTGTAGCAGTGGACTACTGGATTGCGCATCCACCTTGCGGGAGGTGCGGGAGGTGCGTGCTTCGATTCCAGCGCTGCCGGGTGCCCACCGGTTGATACAATGGGTACAAGTTTTCCCCTGGCCTGGTGCTCGAGTTTCTTAGGGTGAAATTCTTGGGAAATGAGCCTTTGACCTCAGCTTGAGGAGACGAAATTACCTTGTGTCTTGGCGGTCTTTGTCCCCAGATGCTCTTGCGCCATAAAAATTCACAATCATCATCATCAAAGCGACTCAGGCTATGACGTCAGAAGAACCAGCACAAAAAAAGAACAGAAAAGAGACAAGGAAATCGCGTGTCGTAATCCTTGTTTCTTGTCCGTTCTTTTTTTTGTGCGCTGGTTCTTCTGAGATCATGGCTTACCAACTAGCCCAACAAGTTTTGCTGAAACTCAGGCTATGAGAGCCGCCGTAGTGGGTGGGTCCAGATAATTTTGACCATCTGGGGATTATCGACGTGCACTGAGGCCTCACAGTACTAAGGCTTCTAGCATTTTGCCTGCATTGAAATACGAACGCCGCGGCCGGGATTGAACCCTCGTCTTTCGGGTCAGCAGCCGAGCAGCGCAACCACTTAGCCACTGCTGCGTCATAGTTTCGTCTTTTTATACTGCCATCGTATTCCAGTTTAGAAGACACTATAAAGATTTTCCACAGGCTACGACTAATTAGCGCTTGTCTATGTCCCGCCACTGTTGCGCTGTTCTCCCACAATGTGCAATCAATGCACCAAGCAGCATTCCTCTGAATCTCCGAGTTTTGGACGCGCTTGAGTTGAGCTGCCTGCCAGTCACAAACGAGGAAAGATTCCTGTCAAGACAACAGGCAGAAGTGGCTTCCCGGAACGGTTGACAAATTATTCTCTTTAGACGAGGCGACAGGCGGTGGCATCGAAGGCATAAAAATCCGAAACTTGCCTGTCAGAAACCCTGTCGCCGAAGAGTAACCAGAAAAAGGAAGGAAAACAACCGACACAGTGCTTCTGCGCCAAATGCTTTTATTATTCACAGCAATCTGAAAACGCTCTGATATTCGTCCGGATGCAACGACTATTACCCCACTGTTTCCATTCGCTCCAAAAAAAAACCCAGAAAAAGCACCTTGGTTTTTTTCTAATTTGGTGCCATGTTTAGAAGCACATGTTCATAAGTGATTAATAAATATTGCTGCTTCAAATCGAAGCGTTGTTGTTATATGTTTATCTGCAGAGCAGGCAAATCAAGAAACCAAGAAAAAAGAAAGCTGACTAGCCCACTTTAAAGCAGCCAGCGGTATCTGCAGTAGAGTGGTAAAAACAGCTTAAAGGATCAAGTTTGTTTAAACATCAAGATCTCCCCCACCGTGTATTCTTTTTCCTTGAAAATGACTCCTTGTTGAAGACCAGCTTTCACAGCGCCCGTTAAATCATCTTTGCAATAAGACTCAGAGATAAGGCGTGTGTTCTTTCCCTATATCTTCTGTTCTCCTTTCGTCTCCGGTGTATAGCACAGCTTTTAAACAATCAGAGGTCTCTTAAGATAACAGTTCTAGTTTTCTGTAGTCAGAAGCTACGATCCTCTGTGTGGCATTTTTTATTCATAGAGTTTTAGTTAGAAAAAATTAATTCTTACAGCATGCTAATATTAACGCTCAGTCAACCTAAAAATTTTCATTCCTCGAGTGTTGGATTCTCTTGGTAATCTCACCACTCCAGTACGAAACAGATATATCTCACAAGAGGGAACACATTTAAACCTTTATAATGAGAGACACTGCGATGCAAGGAACGAGCCTAACTCATAAATGTGCACGTGAACACCGAGCGTAAACCAGCTCATAAGTAGAAAAAAGGAATACTGGAAAAATTATCGGAAACTAGGATGCGGCTCAGTTAAAGGGGCCCTGAAAAGGGGTCTCATTAAAGGTGCGGTATTTCTGGGATTTTAAACAACGCCGCTTTCCCAAGCAGCACGCCAACATGGCCCGGCACTGTTTGAATACCGGAGAAAACTGGCTCCAATAAAGGCCTATAATGGCCTCTCACTTGGCCGCTAACCCGATACAGTGTCTGATCAATGCAATACACTGGCTTTCCAATAAGCAGCCAATAGTGGCATATAAGTTAATTGATTGGGTTCATTTGCAGACTGGCGTGTAACGCATATGGCAGGTTCTATCGGAACGTGAATGGTAGTGGTTGTGTCCTGAGTTTTAATTTCTTTTTGTTTTAATTTGAATAATTTGGTCTTGTTTATCTACATCTGTACTTCATTATTGACATAGACTGTCACTTGATTGTTTTCGATGAAAACCAATTCCGCCATGAATAAAACGTCATTCGTAATGTAATTCTGAGTCTCGACTCACTTCTTGGGCGGCACTCCTGGCTGACAGTACATTGACGACTGATGACGGGATTCGTTAGGCCTACTGGGCTAGCGTGAGTTGGCTGACATGAGTTAGATCAAAAGCAATGCGACGACGTCCCGTCGTCTTCAATTATTTTTTTTTTGAAGCTATGTTTATTGCCTCCGGGCATAAACACTATGAAGTAAAAGATGAGTTATTTTCTATGCATAAATATTTCAGGCAACAGCCCATGGCATATTTCCGGCGGCAAATTCAACTTCTTCATCGGAGGACATTGGCGTCCACTTGCCTTCTTTTACGTCGTCATCGAGGACCGAGGAGCCACGTTCACAGAGAGCACTCAGGCCGTGGAAAGCAGGCGAGTGCATTCTTCATCACCGGCGTTTCTTAGACGCATGAAGAGCGTTCTTGAAAATGAGCGAGGCTAAGTTTTGAGACGCCTCGAGTTCATCCGGTTGAGGAGGTCACTAAGCCGAGCAGACCTACGCAGGTGTGAACGTGTGAGCAATAGAACAAAATAGGCAAGAGCCATTTGTATTTCTAACAAGAAGAAAAAATAGTGCAAATTATTCCCTTCTTCAAGGACATTCATTCAAGATTGATTAAAGTCGCCGCATCCGTCTTCATCGAGTAAGACGGGAAGCCGAGAGGACGTTACCGCCATTTTGTGCAACCTGTTACTGTGAAGACGAACACGGAGGAAGACCGTTGGCCGCCAATTTCTTTAATCGGCAATCGCAAAGGCCGGGAGCCTGCCGCCATTTTCGTAACTGATGGTCGGGGAAGAAGCCGCCATTTTCGTAGCCGGCCATTGGAGGAGCCTGGAAGCTGCCGCCATTCTCATAGCTGACGGTCGGTGAGGCAGTAGCCATTTTCGTCACCGGCGAATGGACAAGGCGGAGGGCTTCCGCCATTTTCGTAAGTGACGGTTGGGGAGGCCGCCCCCATTTTCGTAACCTGCTACTGAGGAAGCCAACCGCCATATTGAGTATTGCTTCGGGAGACCAATGCGTCATTTCTGGCCATGACGTTTGAGAGTGGCATTGAGGAATGGTTCTACTAGATGAACACTAGATGTGAACAAGATAATCAACTGGAATTGAAAAAAAAAAACGCCGAACGCGACGCAAGGGTTCTCCAGCGTTCATTGGCCTGAGCCTTTCTTTCAGAGACCGGGACGCCTGGTGGTGCTTTGGGCACAATTTATACAAACATATAAACTTTATTTGAGCTTATCTCGTGGTTTTTCAGCGTCACCTGAAAGCACAAAATCATTGTTGATATACAATTTAGGGGACGAAGGGCGCACAATTTATTTTGCACCTACTGCGATGCAACCGTGCATTGCGTCCCAACCAGCAGCATCAGGGTCCACAAAGACGGGAGATACTGCGCCAGATGTGTATCAGGCTGCAGTAACAGTACTTGCTCAAGAGTTTTCTGTGTTGACAAATTTGCTTGTATAAAGATTTAAATTTTACAACCGCTTGCAGCAGCCAGATTAGTCGGTCACAGATAACATAACGGCACTCCGAGGTCTGGCAAACGCGTCCAGTTTTGCGTCCCCAGATGAAGCACTGAGAGACATGTGCGTTACCGGCATCTCCTTGCTACGTGTTCGCGAACGCTTTTTGCTAGAAGGGTCCGATATCTCCTTCGCTACAGCTTCGAATATTGCATTGCGGTATGAGCAAACGGCTCGCGACGCTGAACAAGTCGCTGCAGCAGTACAACCATTATGGAGGAAACCTACTCGTTGCGTCAAGCAACGTCATCGTTGCGAGAAATACCTCTGCAAGTTCAATCAGAAATTTCATCTTTTAGCAAAGTTCGTCCCCGACGTCGAGAAAGCATGCCTTCGTTTCAGGCAACTTATCCGCAACGTTCTACTACACTTTAGGAGCGCTAGAACCCCTTTCACCATTTCTTCATGGCCACTAGCTGGATAATCCATGTCATCCCACCTCCACAGTGATGTGAGCGATGTACCTGTGAACGGGTGTGATGTTCCGTCTGGCACAAGTCTTCAGTGTTCGGGTGATGTATCTGTGGGCAGGCAAGATGTGCCTCCTACCTTGCGTGCCCAGTGCTCAGTGCTGCCTGATGAAAGTGGGCCAGTCGCGCATGCTCCGTCTAGGAACAGACGTCGACGGCAGCTTTCGGAACCTGGACTGAGGAGGTCTCCTCAGGAATCACTTTGGCACCGGAGCGACCGAGAAGGAACACTCGCAAGCCATACTGGTTTAAGAAATATGTATCACAATAACTTGTCTTGCATTCTTTTCCCCTTTCTAAGAAGGGGCACTGTATTGAGTTTCGAATTCTTGCGTAACATAATTCTGTACCTTTTGTCATGAAATGCAGCCTCGTATTTTACATGTTTTTTTGTATATGTAATTTCCTTCCCGTGAAGTTTCGCATCTAGAAAAGTGATGTGACCTGGGGATGGTCTTCAAAGAAATTCATTCTTGTATGAGACCTAGTTCGAGTCTATATTTCTTGAGAAGGTTGGTACACTGAGTGAAGTGCAATGGGGGCAACTTTATTTGAAAATCTTATGTTTCCTGTACAACGTTCTTTATCATTACCGGACGCCGTTACAGTGTTTGTGAAGAACAGAGACGTGGACGCTAATAAAAGTTGTTCAGCTTAAATTCAAGACAACGCAGCCAGTCATGGAAAAAAAATGATAGGTGTAACATAAAGAGACCGGAAGCGGACAGAGTGATTGAGGAAACAAGCGCGGGTTAATGACATCCCTGTAGAAATCAAGAGGAAGAAATGGGCTTGGGCAGGGCATGTAATGCGAATGCAAGACAACCGCTGGTCCTTAAGGATAACGGAGTGGATTCCAAGAGAAAATAAGCGCAGCAGGGGGCGGCAGAACGCTAGGTGGGCGAATGAGATAAGAAGTTTGCAGGCAAAGGACCGAGTTAATATGGAGAGACATGAGAGATGCCTTTGTGCTGCAGTGGGTGTAGTCGGGCTTTTGAGGATGATGATGATGATGATGATTTACATTCCTTGGCTATTCTATATAAGGCATTGAAGATCCCTCATTGCCTTATCTATCAGAGGCAGCCCACCCAACTCACCGGCTATTCAATATTTCCATCCCAAGCTTATCCACTCGTTGTTTATCAAAGGAATCCTACAAATCTCAAGGGCTATCCAATATCCAGCTCCACTTACTGCATATCGAACATTTCCCACCCAAACTTGCACGTTGGTTGTGGACCGCATGCATCCAGGCAGCACTCATTAGGATTCAAATTGCTCCTTCCCGAAAATAATCGTTGTGCATTCTGTACGTTGCACTGTCAAGTCCGTCTGAGACGAATGTTTCATTTTAACAACCACTTTTTAAACTGTGAGTTTCGAAATACGCAATTCTATAGTTACGTGCACTAACAACGAGTAAAGCAGCAAATTTGATGTTTTAACACTTATTAGTAACATAACAGAGAGCCACACGTCTAGGTGGGCATGCGGAGCCTGTGCGGAAGCAACTAGTTAGTCCTGTAGGGTCTCATCAGGGCTCGACCGCCTAATCAAAAGGTCCACTGCTGGAGCAGGGCCGGATTCAAGGGAGCGCTTGTATAGGGGGCAGGCTCAGGTGCTATCCCAGCCAGCACCTCAGCCACGAGATTTTACAGCCGCGTCCTGCTGTCACAAGCAGCTGACAGCCGCCTGTAGATGTATGCCTGGGTAACTTGCACAGTTGTATTCTCCTTTTCGGTGATGGCATCCTAACATATAAACCGTCAAATGATACGTGATTTGCCAAAATGCGTTTTGGACAGTAGTAGCTAGGATAGCTAATTCAGGCACTATGAACTAGAAACATAAAATATCACGTGTACCCCTTCTGCTGACCTTATCAAAACAAAGGCTTTCCTTCCGTGCAGACTAAATTTGAGCTGGGCGGGAAGACCCATAATAGCCTTCAGAATACCTGCTGCAACCTCTGGCAACTTGCAGCCCCTTTCAGGACGAGCTGCCGGCGCTAAATCAAGAAGCTGATAATTGTGAATGGCCATTTGACATCTCCAAAACAGAATGTGTTCTGCGACAAAATAAATCACTCGGCAAGTTGGTCCACATGTTGAGTCGTACAGTGCAAAACGGAAAAAAGATGGAATGATCTATTCATCCACCCATCCATCCATCCATCCATCCATCCATCCATCCATCCATCCATCCGTCCGTCCGTCCGTCCGTCCGTCCGTCCGTCCGTCCGTCCATCCATCCATCCATCCATCCATCCATCCATCCATCCATCCATCCATCCATCCATCCATCCATCCATCCATCCATCCATCCACACATCCATCCATCATCCATCCATTCATCCGTCCATCCGTCCGTCCGTCCATCCGTCCATCCTTCCGTCCGTCCATCCATCTACGCACCCACCAGCCCGCCCAACCACTTGCGCCTGATTAGAATAAAGGCAGTGGTCAGGCCAGTTCTAAAGTACACGATTATAGTTCTATCAGAAAATAGTTTTGCAATTTTCACGTATGAGCCATTCGTGTACAGCAGCCTGTCTCCAACGACAACGCCATAAAAGTTCTGGATCGAATGCCAAGCTAAGGCAAAGCTGCTTACTGATTTCCGTAATATAAGATAGGAACAACATTATTAAAATGACGGCCACCGACAGAGTAACGCGTCGTTACGTTGGCCAAGCCTCGACCCTGTGTTATGCCCTACTCTGCACTACCCCAGTTCGGCCAGTTTTCGGTGGGTCGTGAGGCTTGTGCATTTCGAGCGCAGCCCGGGCCTGCTGCACGGCCCATAGTTGAGTGTCCCTGTCTGTAGACTGCAGTGCACTTTGAACTGCGGGCGGATATGTCCTGGTGGTAGCTTCGGTCGAGAACCTGGCACAGTCCCACATGATGTGACATTGGTCCGCCGGACCCACTGCACAAACACTGCATACACCACTCGGATAGAGCTCTGCGTGAAGCACGTGCAGCACAGCCGGGGTGAGGAGTGACCCGGTCTGTATCTGCCTTAGGATGACGGCCTCTTCCCGGTTGAGTGCCGGGTGGGTAGGCGGCATTGTCTGTCGGGCTAGGAGGAAACACTTGGTAACTTCTCCATAACTGGTTACTCGGTCAGCCCGGTTCCCCAAATTTCACCGACAAACTATCAGAAATGGAGCAGGACAAGGATTGCCAAACACCCGCGCTCATTTGAGACAAAGCAGACGCTCAGCCACGCGCCGAGACATAAGGTTCGACCACAAGGTGGCGCCGGTAGAGCGCCAACAGTGTGGCAATATTCAGATTATCCGCCGTGGAAGTGATAAAATTAATGCGGAAATGAAACCTCTAGGATAAATCGAATGAAAGACTACAGAAAATTGTTTATGCTGCAGATAGGCCTGCTTAGGTAAATAACTGATGTTTGTTTCTGGAAAAATTGAAGGTGCTAGTAATTGCGAGCAGCATCTTACTCAATTCAGGAAATGTAGCCTTTCTTCCTCATCAAAGATAGGAGTTCGAGGATTGACATGAAGGAATAACGAAAAACCAACATTATCGGACGCCATATCGCGAAACAGTATGAACAAGAGCAAAAGGTGTGTGCACGGAAGCCATTCGGTGAAGGTATTGTAGCCTCCATTCAAATCCTTTTGCGAAACCGTGAGAACCAGAGTTCTTTTCGTTCCACACTGGATGCCGACATGTCAGTGTTAGACTTGATATGTTTGTCAAACGATAAGGTGAATTGAAATCCCACCTGAAAATCCATATTCTCAAGGAGGTTGATGCCATGCCACACACAGATGTGCTGGCAGCCTAATGACTAACGCAACACTTCTGTGGATGCGACAGGGTAGGTTCTAGGTCCGCGCTCCTTTGCCGTCGTTGGTGTCCTGCTCTTTATGTGGGCCTCTGAGTGAAGCATGTTTCGCAGTACAGTCACCCCTACCGTGTGTCGCGTAATGTGACAGACATCAGTAGCCCGACACTAGCCCGGACAACAGACATTGTCCATGTCGGTCGGCCTAAAGCTTCATGCGTGGCTGAACGGAATCGAGCCATATTTTCTAACTGTACCCAGAGAACTATCACCATATACAACTTGAGTTTGCCCCATATATACTGGACCCATTACACAGAAGGCGTGGTTTAAGTGGGAACCTCTTACACTGTTGAGATAATGCTTGTTATTTAAATCTTCTCCAGCATTCAGCACTCATACGCGGACGGACGAATCAGGAGACTCCCAGCTGCAATCGGTCTTCTTGAGTCAATTTTAAACAAGGTACAATTTTTTAAAATACATACAATTAGTACAGAAGACTCCTATGGCAATCGGTTTGCCACAAGAAGTATTCTATACAGAGGACAAAAACGAAAGGGCTTCAAGCTCTACAGTTTTAAGACAACAAGTTTGACTCAGTTTGTATCTGCACAAAAGGTCAAACAACATGAAAGAGATAGGCAGCATATATTTGCGGTGCATTTCTCTGCATCCAACAGGCTGGCAAGTATATGCACAGTCACGGCCAAGAAGCCCGAGAGCTGTAAATATCAGCCCGAGGAACGGTACATCGAATGCACCGGCAACTTTTTTAAGCGTTCCAGTTACATGCAGTGGCCTAAGGCTCTTTTTTTCTGGTTGTAAAAAAACGGCAAATGACGACGACAGCGGCTCCCCAAAACACTTCAGGATTCTCCTGCGTGGTATTTGAATAGGTGCTGTTGTAGAGGTGAAAGAGTTTGTGTACCCTGCTTTTCCAGCGTTCGTTATGCCCTTCAAACCTCGAGTCAATATTTCAAGAACCCACACAGACAAGTCTCGATATGTTAACACATTACTACAGTCAACTAAAAGTACGGTATAGTAGTAAACGGTTTTCAGTTTAGCAGAAATCGCCAAATTGGCTTCCTATTACCTGAAGGCGTGCTGGAGCCTCGCAGCCCACCTTCGGACTGCAAATGCGGTCATGCGCTGGAAGTTTTAGTTTTCTTCAGTAGCCTTAGTAAAAGATTAAGTATATGTATAAAATTACTCTAATCGAACCAAAGTATCATTTTTATTTTTATGATATAATATATTGTGCCTCTGGCTCGTATTATTACAGACTTATGTAGTATCGTTGCTTTAGGTAGCAATTAGCATAGGTTGGGTTGTGAAATATATGGGTGTGGTAAAATCTGATCATTCAGCCAATGGAGAAGAACAATAAATCAACCATACAACATATAAGAGCCGTCTGAAGTTGCATGCCGACGTTTTTTTTTTATGGGGCTACAAACCAGACTGGGATGTCTAGCTTGGTTCTTCTTATTTCTTACCTTTCTTCAATTTATTCTATGACGTTTCGACCCGCCATTTACGGAGCCGCCTTCTAGGGATTCTGTTCTTTGGAAGCATCTAGAAATCTTCCTGTGCGAACTGTAAACCTGAGAGCCGGAGCGACCAAGCACTTGAGATCAAAGGCCTTCTCTAGGGGGAAGCCTGAGAACACCACCGAGTCTGATACGTGTAAACCGTACGCATTTCTTTTCTTCTAAGGGGCGGGAGAGGGACGACATTTGGTGCGGAACAGGCACAGGCGACCTGAGGGAGAGATGAGCAGCATTCAACCCCACCGTAAATAGTACTCAAAGCAGTTTTCACAATTTGCAAAACTCAGTTACGCTCGACGCTCGCCCAGTGGCTAAGGCGCTAGGCTACTGATCCGGAGTACCCGGGCTCGAACCCGTCCACAGCGGCAGTGTTTCGATGGAGGAGAAACGCAAAGGCGCCCGTTTGCCGTCGCATGTCAGCGCAGGTTAAAGATCTTCAGGTGGTAGAAATTATTCGCGAGCCTTCCACTACGGCACCTCCTTCTTCCTTTCTTGTTTCACTCCCTCCCTTCCCTTACGGCGCGGTTCAGGTGTCCGTCGAGATGTGAAACAGATAATGCGCTATTTGCTTTTCCCGAAAAAACAATTTTCAATTTTTTCGGCTCTGAGAGCCAACAAATTCTGGCTACTCCGCACTAAATTACATGCGCTTTCACGAAGCTTGCAGGCAAAAGATCCCGTTCAGCGCACTAAACTCGTCGAAATAGACAAAATGTGCTAGGCTACTGCACTGAGGGTTACAGCGTTTTCTAAATTAATAAAAGTTGACATGAAGATTAGTTAGTACTTACTGTAGGCTACACGCCTCTCAACAAATAAGTAAACTAAATTTAGTAACTATAAAGTTAATTGCTCAGCATTTATTAACCGGCCTACTAGTTAAAGAGTCTTATGCTTATTTAGATGTTCTACACTGTTGACGAGGCAACAAGTTAGAACTGATGCTTGGGCGAGCTGATATGCGTTTTCAAAACGAATAGGGTGCAATTTGAAAGGACGCAAAGACTGTCCTCCTGAGACTTTCTCTTCGTTCCTTTCAAACTTTACGCTGTTTTTTTCGAAATGACAACTAAAGGTCAAAAAACGTACTCTTCTGACTCAGGCCTTGTTTTTAAAATTGAAGAACACCTTAGGTGAAACACCCAGAGATTTCACAACTTTCAAGGAACCTTTTTATTCATTTATTTTTGAGACGGTCAGGGCCAAATCGCATTGCAGGAGGAAACGGGATTTGAGTACAGGGGTAGAAAATGCAACTATATATGAAATACGTAATAACGTAATGAAATTCAAAATACAGAATAAATACAGTGACAAAGCAACAGAGCAAGAAGTACAGGGGAAGAGCTCACGAATTGACTATTAGGGCACAGACTCTTATTAAAATCTTAAAATTCTTGATGGAAGCAATTGGTCAGAGAAGGCGGTTCAATTGTTCTTTTATACAAGAGCTGAAACTCTGAAAATAAGCCTTTGTGCGGCAAGATATGATACCAAGTTTATGACAGCGGCAAACGCTACGGGAACGGACGAAGGACCTCAATTAACTTCTTTTGTAGCTGAGGTTAACAAAAAAGATCCCGAGAGACAATCTGAACAAAAATTCAGGGGGAACATTGTTGACCTATAGTGCGGTGATGCGAAAGCCTTTAGCACGGTGTTGCTGCTTGTCTCACTGATGTGTGGTTAAGATGTTATGTACACAATTGTTTGTGAATCTTAAATGCTGGAGACGCTGGAGGCGATTTGAGAGGCATCCAACTGATTCGACACCTTTCTGAAAACACTCTTCAGAGTCCTAGACAAAGAGAACTACACATGCGTTGGCTGGAAGTGGTGTAGTCGTTAGCACGCTCAGCTGCGGAACCGAAGAATCGTGGTCTGGATCCCATTGTGCACAAAGATTTTTTTTTACTTACCTAGTTGAAGATTGTCATGGACGGACGGACGGACGGACGCACGGACACCGCGAGTATTAGCCATTAAAGGCTATCGCATTAAAAGTGACCGCAATTCTCATGCATAAATTCAGCTACGACTCCTAGTAAACAGTGGTATTTTGTAATTGCAGACCACGGACGAGCGCAAACGAAGACAGAGAACGACGAAGGCAGCACGAGCGCCCATTTCCAACTAACCGTTACTGACACAAATGCCCGACTTTCCTTATCTGGAAATGGCGACATCTGGTGGCCCGACTTGGCAACACTAATTATTTGAAAGTGAGTGAAATGGATGTTGGGCGACAAATGACACATCCGTTTTTCAAATGAAATCTGCTTCAATTATCTCCCTTACATCCTGGCTCCGAGGCATAAATATTATCTTGCACGCTT
Organism: Amblyomma americanum; assembly: GCF_052857255.1. Taxonomy (NCBI): domain Eukaryota; kingdom Metazoa; phylum Arthropoda; class Arachnida; order Ixodida; family Ixodidae; genus Amblyomma; species Amblyomma americanum. The sequence goes on from NC_135498.1 coordinate 154,830,194, forward strand.
CAAAGAAATATTTACGAGGCTTTTCGTTCTTTCACTCTTTGTCACACTCGCGGCAGTGCACAGAAAGGTTCCCGTCCCTTTACTTGCCGACCATCCTCCTGCACTTCTTTAGCCTTTCATTAAGACACTGGCCAGTTTGACCAATGTAGAGGACCCGCAAGACAAGGAAATTTCGTACGCGACCCAGACGAACATGCAACAAGGGAGTGTCGATTTGTGATTGTTTGATTTTTTTAATATATCTTTTTTATGCACGGTTTTTGCGCAACAAGAGCTATAAAAAGCGGAAGAACCTAAATTTGAGGCAGTGACACAAATTTCGTGCCTACCCTGTCCGTCTTTTAGTTTTGCGGCAGAGGTACAAAATGCGCCTCTGTTTTTCAAAAACATGTCGTGGCATGGCGACGACTATTTGCACCCACCCCCGCTTCCGCTTGGGGACAGTTGACTCATCGCGATGCTAGCGGGCCACTCAAGGCCACTCCGTCTTCTGCTAGTATTGTCGCCGTGTAGGTAGAGAGTACTTGCGTGTTGGAGGAACAGGCAGCAGCTGGTTGAATGCCCCGGCACCTTTCGCGAGCCCCTTAGACTCCTCTCTGTTAGGATCACGGCTTTCTGCCGTGTTCTTTCACCATTTCTTCGCGTTTTTCCCATTTTCAAAATCTGCATGTCGTCTGTACGCTGCGCCTGAATAGTTTCTTTTTCTGTGCTCTGTTTGTTGGTTAGTTTCTTTCCCAAGAGGACGCGGTGGAGGGAAAATCGGGAGCTGGACAGTTGGACTGGAGATTTAGGTGCATGCACTCGTGAGTGAGATCATCCAGGGTAGTGATCGGTAAGCGAGCCTTGGCGGTGGTGTGACGCGTAGAGCACGGCGACGGCTGCCCTGAGGACGTGAGGTCCAAGTTCGCCCGTATCCGCAGGCCCCCATCGGCCCCGCGACGAGAAACCGCAGCCCGACGCTCCCTGCGAGCGGACCTTGCCACCCCGCAGCTAAGCCATCCTTTCTTCCCACTCCGTTGAACTCTTTTCTTTTTGGTCTTGTTGCTTGCTGTTTACCGTCGTAATCTTTTGTATTGTATTTCCTTCTCGTAGTATTCTTGTATAATAACCGCCCTGTTTCCTTACTTGTGGTAATTCTTGTGTTCGCGTCTTCATTTTGTGCTTGTTAATCGCGTCGCGTGAGTGTACGGCGCTACTTTGTTGAGCTTGGTTTTGTAATCTACTGTCATTGCTCCTTGTCCAAGTAAATTGTTTTGCTACGAAACTAGTATATGCCTCATGCCTCCGGTCAACGGCTAATAAGGCGTGGCCCCTATCGCCGCTCAGCCTGAAGCTTATCTTTCGCACGCGGTTTGGAGAAGTTTTCGCTCCTCCCCTCCAAACTTACGGAGAGTGCCGTGGTGGGCAGGTTGGCCCGATTAATTATAACTTCAGCGCCCACTAAGCATCAAGCCGCTCACAATATCGTGACACGCAACTTTATCGCCCGTTTGGAACAGTATGTTAGACCTCATTGTGATGTTTTCTGATTGGTCTAAGAGTTGAAATCCACGAACGTGGCAATTAATAATACTCTCACCGACCTTGAAACATACACGAAAGTTCAGTGAGCTCAGAGTATGTCTTCTCTATTTTGGCCAAATAAATGATTAAACGTTCAACAGAAAACTGTGTGGATAGTTCCTTTGCAATGAAAAATGATTCACCGGTCTACGAAGAGATGTGGAGTAATACCGAAATTTTTAAACGCATTTATGAAGCAAGGACTGAAAGAATGTGGTTATAACGTAGAAGGAATTCAACGCATAGCCCTCATAGATATAACCCATAGATAGAGACCCATATTGAAGGCAAAAACTGAAAGGTTTATGCAGTTGTCATGTCGGCCACTTGCCACGTGTTCGCAATGATCTCTTGACATGGAGTTGTTAGCAGCAGTTCTCAAGAGCGCCTTTTGTATTCGACGAGATAAGTATTTGCCATTATCCTCCTTTCACACTTTCAATCTGCCCAGTAAGGTAGTAATTCAAGCAGGACATATTGTAGAGAAATCATGAAAGTTTTCATTTCAAGAACATGTCGTTCCATGAGCATACGATGATGTCTGTATGACTGCACTTTTGATTCTGCCGGCATTCACAACAAGCGCGTTTTAAACGTGCACTGAACGCGATCTGACACAGGGTCATATGAGTCTTACCACTTATTTATAGGCTAAAGATCTTCAAATCTCAGCCTATAAGATTATCAAAAGGGGTATTCGGTACATAGACGAGCAGTGGTGCTACCATATATGTACTGTCGCATTATTCTCTGCGCCTTTCATGCGACTCCTTTCGCTCTCAATGAAATACATACGCCGCAAATTTTTCTTTCAGGTATGTAATGTTCCTCTAATCAACACGTTCATATGAAGATAAAGTTTGCCTTCAGCAGCCCTTTCTAGAATTTGTGCCCTGGGGTGTAATACATGCTGCAGTCAGTTTATAAACTCATCACATGATAACTTGTTTCACTACTCTCTTATATCCCATATTTTGTCTAATCGAAGCTGAATACATTTGACAAAATTTCATCTTGTGTTTGTAATATAGAAGAGACGCTGGGCCCACCAACTGCTGAAAAGGAGATCCCTACTTCTCTGGATCTACTGGGTGCGTTTTTAGAGTGACTCTCTTATACTCTCTTATGTTCTATATTTTCTTGAACATGTTGGAACGTTCTGCTGTGATTCATGTGTTTTGCTTCGTCAAAAGGAGGTACTGTTTTTCCTGCTGTTAGCACTTGGTATGAATTTTGGGTTAAAATTCAAGTTCTTTTAAATATCTCGCAAGCTAAATGTGGAAAATTGTTCTCGTTGAGAATATTGTACGGTGTGTGGTGCCAGTTAACTTCATCGCTGCACCGGTCAGCAGACCTCTGACATTTTTTAAATTAAAAAGTTAGAACTTTGTGAAACTTTTCTTGTTCTAGCTACGCTGCCGGGATAAAAATTGGAGTGGGCACTTAAACCTTAAGGGTGTGACGCGATATCATCATGGATTAATTTTCTTATATGCAGAAGGTCATTCTCAACTTCACATTCATAGATCCCTCACAGTCATCTTACCCCTCCTGGCGCAGTGTTGCGGCGGTTAAGCAATGCGCCACTGCCCTGAGATGGCAGGTGCTCCCAGCAGGGGGCCTTGTGTGACGCAGGTTAATCTTCCCGAGCTATCAATCAATACTTTAGCCGCCGCCTGCCACAGTGGGTAGTCCGCTTCGTGTCCGGTGGGCACGATGCGATGATGCCGCAAGCTCAAGTGACCTAGGTGACCGACCTGCCTCCTGAGTTACTCGCTGGAAACCACCTGCCAGGGCCATGCCTGTGATTCTGCGCTCACAACGCTTACGCCGGCAAATCCAACACCGGATTTCAGGTGAACAGAGCTTGGGACGCTGTCGCGTTAATAATTAATGCTGACAATACTAAAACGCGTTGTTGCAATACCAGGTTATGCTGGCATAAAAGGCTGAGGAACTTGTTGCAACTCTCGTTGCTGCCTATAACCTGCAAGCGCAACGCAAAGCGTATCTAATGGTATATTCGATGGTGGCAGCAGCCAAAATTGTAGCTACCCTGTGGCAACTGACAACGCCGCCTGTGCTTAGCTATAGCAGGCCAAATTTGCGTGTCATCTTCAAGAATGTCATCTTCAAGGATAGAGTCTGCAGCTGAAGCTGTAAAATTGCAAGCCTAATATCGAAATCGGCGTGATATCTAGAACTGACAGTAATCATGAGCTTAAAATAGTGTCAAGAATTTTGTGCCTCTCTATGCCACTAAATGGTGCGGTCACATATCATGCGGCTGAATAGTTGGCCACTCTAGCATAACCCCGTCACCACGCTTAACACGAACGCTCGACAGTGTGGCTTATACTGACATTAGCGCCGTGAAACTTTGACCACCGGAGTCGAAACATTGTTCGGTGCGTTTGCGGCGCCTTGCGGTTGCTGGAGCGCAGTTCGATTAAACGTCTTTCGCAGCTGTGTGGGCGGCAGGGAGAATATGCGCTCTTAACGCGTATCTTTTGCTGCGTTTTGTTCGGTACTGCGGTCTCACACGTTCAAACACGTTGCAGTGAGCTCATCTACGCTACCCTGTATCACTTGCGACAGCCCGTCCGCATTGCGAATTTGGCCTCAAAGTTTCCGCTTGGAAAAAAAAATAAGATTGGGAAAACGATGGAAAACGCGAGTAAGTGGTCTTTTTATGAATGGAGAGCAAAAATCTGCAGGTTAGATTTTCTTGGGTTCTTCATGATTGTTTAATCTCTGAGAGTGCTTCTATCAGGTTAAAGTCCGGCTTTCCGCTTTGACCACAGTGCTCGGGAAATTGCATACAGCCGTTGGCAGCAGCAAAGAGCCGGGGGCTTTGGTTCAAAGTCGTGTACGGAGGCTCCACTAGCATTCACCGGAGTCCTATGCAGTATATCAGAGGGTACAAGGCAGGAAATCTCACCTTCAGGTGATTTGGAACGCTGCGGTTGCATTACGAGCCGCTCGCTGTGTCTCGAAAGCAAACCACCTGGGCTCAAAACTTTTGGCAAAAGCTGTACTTCCATTCTGCCTCGCCATGATAAAAAAGCAGCGCGTCTCCTAAGCAATACAATCTACCAACATTCCGCTCTACTTTTCCTAATGTGTATTTCTTTCGAGCGCCAACTTTGAGGCTAAACTCGAAAAACTGGCGAGCTGTCGCACGCCATGTCGGCTTTCCGAGATAAGCAAGCTGCATCGTGTTTTCTGAGCGCGCCTGAGCCCGCAGCCACGAATGGAACGCGGCGAAGCGAGCCCCTCCGAAGGGCGCTCTCCGCGTCGGTCAGACACAGGAGAAAAACAAGTCAACCTCGCTCCAGCTATCGCCGGCCGCTTCAAACATACCGATCTTTGTCTCGGCTCCGCTGGCGTGAGTTGAAGCCACGCTGTCAAGAATTCGGGCTGCGCGTGCTGACGGCGGTACATCTTTCCGCAGCAGTCGCGCTTGCTTTGCGTGATTGCAAGTCAGATTGATATTCTTACCAGAATGTTCATTTTCGGAAGCACGCAGGTCATTGGTAGCTTTGGCAGTTTGTCCAAGGACGTATTTTGCTCTGGCCCCAGCTAACACACATCTTAGTGGCCTGAATACAGAGAAGAGAAACAGGTGATAATGATAATATTTTGAGTAAATTATTTATTTACAGATACTGCAGGCCCTTCTCGGGCCCATGCAGGAGTGGTTACAAGGAGGGAATATAAAACAAAGGGAATACGTAAAGTACAAGGGTACAAAAATAACATTTCATCGCTATAGTGGCACAGGGTACTAATGACGTCAAAGCCAGGAGAAGAAACTAGCGGGTTGAAAAGGAAACACATGTAATTGCAAAGAAAATACAAATGGAAATTGGGCGACATAGGTTCATCACGGTGGTACTGACAGTGATTCAACTCTGTTAACATGCTCTATGAATGATTCGATTGAGTTGCAGTTTACAGCAGCCGGTGGTAGTTTATTCCAGCAAAAAATAGCCGATGGGAATAAAGAATATTTATGAGCATTAATGTGGCTTATGGGTTGATGAAGTGCTTTTTCATGGTTATTTCTTGAAGAGTGACGGAATGGTTCCTGGAGGTATGTTTCTCTTGAGATGTTCAAATGACCGTAATAAAGTAAAACATATTCCTATATATATATATATATATATATATATATATATATATATATATATATATATATATATATATATATATATATATATATATATATATATACACTTTTTTATTAGCCAGTACAGCACCATAGCATCGACTGTATTGTTTCATTACATGGCAATTCATCACAAGAGCTTTTTTATTTATATTGTACTTGCTTTAAACAGTAGCTTTTCTCAAGGTAATGCATTTGAAGAAATACCGAAAGATGAAAGCTGTGCACGTTCTGTTTCGAGAGTGGCGCTCGGTATCCACTCTACAATAGATCTAAGGCAAAATTTCGTAATTATAAAACAGTGCAATGGAAGAAAGCAATAGAAGCACAGCGAAGCACTATACGCGAGAAGGATGCATGCAGTACTGGGCGCGACTGAATTGTGAGTGCTATGAAAGGGTAGGAGAAATATTAGGCATGGTGATTCTTTTTGCTTTAGAATTCCTGCTTGCGTCAGACGAGAGTATGATAGTGCTTTGCGCAGAGAGGGGATGTCAATGGCAAGAAAGCAAAACACCACGTCGTGGTAGCTACTTTGGCCGTTCATTTTACAGCAAAATTTACGTCAGCAGTGGTCTCCGCTTGAGATAAGAACTCGTATTTCATCATAATATGGCTTTTGAACTTTGGTAAGCGTTAATGAGAAGACAAATGAGTTAGTTTTTCGCATTAAAACTTTCAGCCTGTTGTATTAAGGGTCATTTTGGCATGGCACTTGAACTGTTGACTGCCCCCCAAAACTGAGTTTGCAAATCTCGAACTTGAGCTGTACTCGACTGACAGGAACATGCACCTTGTTTATTGAGTTATAGTACGTTTTTGTTCTTCTGAATTTTGATTTATGCGGCTGATTGAACTTAAAACACTATGAAGCGTGCTTTCCGCCTGCATATAAACTTCAGCCCTTTGGGAGCATTTCAGGTATTCTAAAGCTATGCATCCTAATCGCTAAAGCGTACACAGTTAGCGTTTATGGGTTTCTCAGTTTCTGAGTTGCATCTGTTGCTCAATGCGTTATCACCATGTAAATACGTTGCAAGGCAGCCCTTGAATACATATTAAGGCATCCAGGGTGAACATTGCCCTTAGCTTGATGTGAACAGCCATATTTGCTCGATCTTTGCTCTTCGTTAAGTTCCCAAAGTTAATGCTAGTACCTTTAGCTTCTCTCACATACTGTGCAACTTAATACATGGCCGCTCTGTGGTATACGTCTTTCAACAGGTGTACGTTTATTGTATTTGGTTTAAAACTGGCTTGATAAGGCAATGAGCTCTAGCCCTTTTGTGGTGCACAGTCTGAGAGCGACTTGTCTTTTGCAGAAAATTAATTTTTCATGCTAGCTTTGAAAATAAGTGAATGGTTTTATTCTTCTGTTGCCGTAGCTTATACTCAAGTGTACTGTGTAGTTTCATCCAGCCTATTTATTTTTTACGTACTGCAGCTCTATTGAGAGCTATAGCAGGAATGAGAGGTGTACATAGAAAATCCAAGATAAGTTATACAATGCAATGAAACGAACAAGAAGACAAGAATTCAACAAAGCAGAAATTTAGTTACCATTTAAGAGGTTAAACAAATGGCTGAATATAAGTGGCAATTGCGTCAATAACTTCATTTAAAGGAAGGGTGCAGAATGAGCCAGTGAACATATTACAAGCCTCTATGGTACGAGGGAAAAAGCTGTTTTTAATTTCATTGGTACGAGCATAACAAGGGGCGAGGATATGTTCATGGAATTATCTTGTGGTGGTGGGCTTAGCTGAATAACATAAATGACACATGAGAGTCAATATTGAGCATGTACAACGCAAAACAGAAACTTCAAAGATTCTAAATGACGGAGCCTTGATAACGTAGTTAGTTGCAATGATGGAAGGGCGGAAGTTGGCGCAAAATTACGGCGATACTCTTGACAAATGAAGCGAACTGCTTTTTTCTGAACACTTTTGATCTGAGTAATGTCTTTCAATTGGTGAGTGTTGCATATAATGCAGGCGTATACAAGTATGGGACCGAATAATGATTTAGACATTAATATTTTCACTTCCCTTGGAGCTTCAGCTAAAGTACGTCTTAATTATTCAAGTTTCATTACGGCTTTGCTGCAGATGAAATTAATATGCTTCGACCAAGATAGGGTAGAAGTAAAAAATAAGACCTAAGTGCTTATATTCGAACATATATAGGTCCATTTTCCGTGTACCCGCCTGTAGTCCCCCTTTACAGCCAGTGAACTATTGCATGCCGATTATGCCAGATATAGCGGTATCTTATGATGGTGTATTTAAACTAATGTCTGAATTAAAATCAGATTCTGCCAATGGGCCAGATAGATATCATGCCTTCTGTTAAAAATATACACATCTTCTGTTGGAAAATTTCTTGTTATTTGCCAACTGACGCTAACACCGAAAAAGCTACGTTTAGACTGGAAAACAGCCAACGTTGTCCTGGTACACAAGAATGGCCTTCGGATTCTGGTTTCCAATTAAGGCCCATTTCACTAACTAGCATATGCTGCAAAAGATTGGAACAGATATTGTGTCCCTGTCTTTATAATCACTTAGCAGAAAACAACTTCTTCAGCCGTTATCAGCATGGCTTCAGGGCCGGCCACTCCTGCGTAACGCAACTGATTGAAATTTACCAAGATATCTTCTCGTCATTTGATTCCTTCGCACAGATCGACTGCATCATGTTTTATTTCCGAAAGGGTTTTGATACAGTTCCGCTTTGTTTACTCCTTTTTAGACTTTCTTACCTTGGCTTCCAACATTGTCTTTTTGAATGGCTTAAAAATTACCTAACTCACACCCAAAATGCAGTGCTTAACGGATCAGAATCGGAATCAGTGCTTGTCTCATCAGCCGTCCTGCAGGTGTCCGTACTTGGACCACTTCTGTTTTTGGTACATATTAATGATATAGACTTAGACAGAACAATCAAGAATCAGATTATATACCGATCATTGCATGATTTAGAGATATTAACTATCTCAAGACAACGTTGCATTGGAAGCAGACCAGGACGACATAGTTTCGTGGAGTAAAAAATAGCATATGGCAATAAATATTTCAAAGTGTTATCACGTACCGTTCCGCAGGAAAGGCAAGTATACAGGAATCAAGTACTATCTTGATTGTCAGCGAGTAGGAAAAACTGCGGAAGCAAAATACCTCGGAGTTATATTTTCATTAACTACAACCTGGAATAGCCATGCAACGTTTCTTGCTGGGCAAGTTGGATATGCATGTTACACTTCAAGAAACGCGACGCAACAAACCACACGAGACAAGACAGGACGACGATACAGGCGCCAACTTCCAATTGCTTATTAGGAGAACGAGGTACATGCAGTCATACAGCATAGAACCGCCCACATTCACTTCTTTCGGTGCTTATCAGTAACCGCCACTTATCAAACGGCCCTAGCTTTTTGGGAAAGAAAGTAAATTCCGCCAAATAGAGGTTAGTTTACGGATCGCTTACGCACACATCAGTTTTTCTTGATGTGAAATGCCGCCAGCAAAACCCTCACCTTTTCGTTCTCGCTCCTGCCTAGAATGCCTCGCACTTACACGTGCCAATGTGCTGGACCGAATTCGCGTATTTTTTCCCATTTTCTACTGATCCGATATTTCCTGGTTCGAACCCGACCGCGACGGCTGCGTTTTTAAGGAGGCAAAACGCTCAGACGCACGCGTGCTGTGAGATGTCAGTGCACGTTAAAGATCTCCAGGTGGTCGAAATTATTCCGAAGCCCTCCTCTACGGCACCTCTTTCTTCCTTTCTTCTTTCAATCCCTCCTTTATCTCTTCCTTTATGCGCGGTTCTGGTGTCAGCCGATATATGAGACAGATACTACGCCATTTCCTTTCCCCAAAAATCAATCTAAAAAAAATAAATTTTCGCCGTGTTCTATAAGGCGGCCATTAGTGCATCGCCCTGTTTGTGCAATATAGGACATTCGACAACTCTGTGGGATCTCCAACATCACTCCTATCACGCAGCGGACGCAGGCTGTCTCATGTTTTGTCATGCAGCCGGGCACTTCCGCGCCGCAAATCGGAGGTATCAATCTAGAGAGCCTATTTGGGGCTGAAAATACCAACGGTAACGTGTGCCGTTTCGCAACGCAACTTCCTTGATATTGTGCGACACTCTGCACATACGGTAGTACTTCAGGCTTGAGCGTGGTGCGCCTTTCTTGAAATCTTTTTGTTGAAGTGCCGCACCTCGTTTTCTGGAGGAAGGTTTCGGCCACTGCAGTTAGCACCACCGAAGGGAAGCCAGCGGCTAAAAGTCGGCCAACCTGATTATTCAGACTAGAATGCATTTGGTGCTGATATTACATGGAGAGTGCATATTCTAAGCATAAAGATGCGATCGCCAGCTTCACAATTTTCGAATGCGCCGAGTCAAAGGGCGACAGTTCCTGACTGGTTCGTGGGAAGTAGCCCAAGTGGACCTAGCCTTATTAAGAAACTCAGGGGATGAATTACAAAGAGTCCTTAAGTACCGAGAGAGAGGAAGCAGGATGGCGGGTCCAAAAATTGATATGCAGAAAACGAAAATAATGTTGAACAGCCTTGTTTGGGAAGAGCAGTTTAATATAGGAAGAAAAACTTTAGAAGTGGTAATGGAATACATGTACTTTGGGCAAATAGCGACCACGGACCCCGCCCGCCACACGGAAATAACTAGTAGAATAAGTGAGGGCTGGTGCGCATTGGGTAGGTGCACTGAGGTAACTAATGGCACTTGACCAGTATTCCTCAAGAGAAAAGTGCATAACAGATGTATCTTACCGGTGCCCACCTATTGACAGAAATGTGGAGGTTAACGAAATAGGTTCTATTTATTTGTTTATAACACTGCGAGCTAGGGAACGGAAAATGGTATTTTTAACTTTAAGAACAGGAAGAGAGCGTAGTGGGCCAAGCAACAAACGCGAGGTAATGACTTTCTAGTCGTAATAGAAAAAAGAAATGGGCATGGGTAGGGTATGTAACGGGAAGGAAAAATACGTGATGGTCGTTAAAGGTAATAGGATATATTTCAAGAGAGAGAGAGAGAGATCTCAATGAATACAGGAGAGGCGTACCTGGTTGTTAACCTTGCATGCAACTCCAGATCAGAGGGAAGGAAGCGGGTGAAAAAGAGGAAAAGAAGGAACAGAAGAAAGGTGAAAGTTGAAAGCAAGAATACACAATACTAGTGCAATAGCAAATACACAGCATCATCAAAGAGCGCCTGTCAAAGCCGTGCCTCTAATATAAAACTTGTAAGAGAGGGCAAGTGTAGCAGCAGGCGTCAGAGGGTCTTGTGTGCGAATGAGATTAGGTTAAATGTATAGAACCGGATTAAATAGAAATAGGAGAGGTCATTGCTCTGCACAGGACGTAGTTATGTTGAAGATAAATTGCGGATGTTGGAAGTAGTAAGCAGAGTATGATCCTGGTTAATGCTCTCTGCTCTCTTTTTCTTCCACGGTTATCATCTTCACCAACCACATAGTGTGGTCAATGAGCGCACAAAATCCGGGGCTGCAATACGTTTTGCTGCTTTAGCTGTAAATGCCGGACGCCTCTCCCCCAACAGCTCCTAGAAGAACGAAATGAACTCGTTATATCATGGTGACTCGATGAAATACAGAAGCAATCACTCACTGTCGTTCTTTTCTACTACGGTCGGTGACTTATCGCGTCACGATGCCTGAACACATGGATTTCAGTAGAACTGGACTACAAGACCAAGGCTGCATGAACCATTGTCATAGGATACATGACTCCTGGCTCCCATGGCCAATTCAGGCTTCTCCCGTGAAACGTTGCCCAAGTCGCCTAATGGCACGCACCCGTATTAAATCCAATTCAATACAATTTACGTTAATTTTCAACACTTTGCAATGTTTACGGTCTCCCAGTCAAAAAGCTGTAGGGATAGCTTCACGAGGCCTGGGAACCGGCGGAAGGCAACGACAGCAGTACAAGAAAAATCTTTAAGATATCTTCTACTATTCGGGAGAAAAAGCAGTCAGATTGTATTAGCACTTTACAAAAATAAGAGGTGAAAGAAAAGTATAAAAAGAGATGAAAAACGCTTTATAAAAAGAAGCGTATACATGCATGCGATACAAGAAAACCGATAATCGAACCCATGACAGACACAACTTTAACATTGCTATGTTCATTACGCGCGGTACCTTTTTATGCTAGAAACAGCAGGCACATTCTAGTTTATAAACACTGAACGCAAATCTCGGCGTGTTATTGTAGTGTTATTAAGACTGACTACATTGAACTTATTCAGTAACATTGGCACTGTGTTGAATAACGACTGCAGAAGGTAATGGGTCGGTGGAGTGGAATCGCCCATTTATCAGGGGCACGTGTTTTAGAAATATTGCAGGTAGCGTTGCACCTGAGAGCGTCATTAGAAATTATTTATACTTTTCAGTAGCAAAATGAATATGGTAGAGAAGGCGGTAACTTGGTAATGTGGTTGAGAAGGCGGCAACTCATTTCTAACTTGCGGGTGTATTATTCTTTAGCGAAAAAGCACGTGTGCGATTAGGAACAGACGCTTTCATCATTTTCTGATTTCACTGAAAAAGAAAAGAAGCCAAATTACCAAAAAACGGGCGGAGTCCTTTGCTTGGCACCATTTTTTCGTCTTCTTTCTGCATTGCGTAGTACGCCTTCCCTAATCCTATCCATATAGCATTTGCATTTATAAGTCGGATGAAGTCCTTTGGTAGTCTGGTTGTTTGCTTTTCATTCTCGCCAGCTTAGTTTTGAAAAACGAAATTAGGATTTAAATTCAGGCACCCCATTTGTTTTTAGTTCGGTATTACTTTAGCTCACAGGAGCAAGTAAAAGTTTAAAGAATGTCAAGAAATGAGCCTGAGGACATCATCATCATCATCATCATCAAATTGAACAAGCTTCATTTGTCGGCCTCAGGAGGCCTCTTGCTTTTTACTTTTAAGAGTGCCTGGGGGCTTGCTTAAAAATCAGTGAAGGACATTTTCAATAGGATCCCGTCATTGCTGCTTCAAGAAAAGCATGGAATACGGAAGATTAAATGCTCAGAGGGACGTCGCTTGCGATTAACACTGTTACTTCTCTATTTGCTTGCGTCGGTTTCTATTAATCTTCGCAAAGAGAGTAGTGAATCACGAGCCTTCAAGCGCCAGGATTACTGCTACAGGATAATGAATTTCAGTGCCTTTCCCTGCGCTCAGCGACTTTTTTTATTTTATGTAATGCGCTAAGCTAAGAAAACGGCTTCAGAATTAGTGCATACTTAAAAGTTTTTCTCTCTCAACATCCTTCACTGGTGACCCTAACTTTATATTGCAAACTTTGCTTGCATGGGTAGATCCGCATTAAGCTTGAAAAAAAAACTGTGGAAAGATAAATAGGAAAGAAGAAAACTAGAAAGAAGAAATAATTCGGACCATATGGCAAAGTGGATAGGCGAAAACACCCCAGTAATTTTTGAACGCCAGAAACAGCGGTGCAAGCCACGTACGAACATCAGACAGGCCATGGCACGAGCGCATCCTTCGCAGCCTTCTTTTACAGCTACGGTTCAACGTTAGATAACAGCTTGTAACTCATATGTAAATAACATAATTTTTAACCCTCATATTGAAGTGCAAAAACGAATGTGTCTAATATCTTTAAGTCTAAAAGCATTCAAACTTAGAACTGGCAGCCAGAAATGAAAACTACATCAAAGACAAGAAATAGGCTATTACGTCATCTGCTGCGGCATCACTGCACTTGTTAAACTTGTATGCAGCTTTGTTGTTGATATTTAGCTTTGCTTCAGGTTGTATTAAACGCGTTTTGTGACCCTTCTAGCTCATAAGTTCGACCTTCTAAGATTAATATATTTGCAAGAGGTCTCCTTAATATCCCGCCAATTTATTATTCATTTCTGGCAAAATGCAAGTATTATACATTTCTTCTTCAGCATGACACAAAGGCAGGGGAGAGTTGCGCCACAAATCTAGCCGCCGCTGTATTAGCTGTTTCGTCATCCATAAACACAACAGTGCAGAAAGACGAACGACCTTCGTTTGGCCTTATCTCACCGGTACAACCAGCTTAACCATTGCAGCTACTAGCTGAGGGCGCGGCGTATTTCCAAGCAGGCACGTATATCCCACGAGTGTGCAAAGTAACCAATGTTTTAGATCACAGCCTCATTCAACTTCATCTTGGAGTTGTTCTATTTCTGCATATCCTTGCAAGCTCATCCGTAAAACGAGCAGAGCTTGTTGTACCTATGTGGTCATGTAAGCATTGTACACTACTCGTCGCAATCGACGTAGGGAGGGCGCGTTTAGAAAAAAATGAGTGGCCTTAATCTTGCACGTAAGCGTTGGCCTGGATTTTTTTCTTCTTGAGTTTAGCCTAGAATTGTAAAAGACTTTCAACGTGCTGCTGACGCAAAATGCATATGTGAAAATCTCGCTTGGAAACACTTGCATTCTTCTCCTGATAGCAATGCACCACGATAAAGCCTGAAAGTTCTATTCTATGCGATCATTCGCGCACTTTCTTCCTTACGCAGATACACGACATCACTCGAGAACACTTTTCCATTTCGCGGGAAACGCTTAAACTTGATGCTAAAACTTTCGGGGGTGCGCACGGAGGATGGACGAACTATGCCACCATCGAGCGACTCGACTGAAAACCAGAGTTGTTCAGTGCCAGCTTCAATTTGTCCCGTAATACTGATGAAATTGTGGTTGCATTATGTCTCAAATTGAATGAGGTAACGCAACTTTGGTTTTTGATGTTTAACGGACACCTCTCATAAAGGCCGGCTCCTGAGCACAGTCCGCGGTGCCGTGTGAAACAACACCTCTGTGTGAACTCTGGAAGGTTTTTAGTGTGCGCGAGAATCAAGAGGTGGAGGCGAAGACTACAGTTAAGCTTTTAACGACAACTGTATGCCGCCAGAGGTAGCTAGTCCCGAATCCTCCACATGTCGAGGGGAGTGCTTTACGAAACAGCATAAGAGGTTCCTCGGACCGGCGCAGAATTTCTCTCTAGACGCACTTCACATGACTCTCGCTGTACAAAAAGCGTGCGACTATGATTGAGTACGGAGGTCCTAAACTGTCTGCCAATTCACCACTCCATTCAAGTTTTTGTTATCACACTGCTTTTTTCGACAATTTCGCTAAGCTATAATGTGCGCGCATGACGCGACCTACACATCTATTGCAAAGATATCCCAGGAGGATCCCTGAATGAACCAGTCGTTTTCTCTGTAAAGAACAGAACGCAAACGTGAGAGCGATTAAAGAAGTTCCATGTTTTCTGGATTTATTTGAACCTTCGTGGTTACCAGAGCCTTCCATGATTCTCATGTGTCGCTCAAGCCACCACTTAGTTACGACTAGCGAAATCACTTCCGGTGGAGCTAATTACTCCTCGAGGAGGTTCCTCTAATTCTTAAAGTGCCGGGATATAAAACCTACATCGCAGAAGATCCTCTGCACTCAGCAGAATCAACGCCAACTCAATCAACGGGGATGCTGGAGAAAAGTAAAGTAATAAAAGCTGAACGCAAAAAGTAAAATTCGTGTTTACTTCGAGAAATTGCCTCTATTTGTTTTGTTAGCTTCTAACCAACCCCAGAGCATCTAAGGCGCTCCATTAATCTTTCCCTGCCCTTCCCAGCCCTACTTTCTTGCGAGAGTTTCCTTGCTGCACTTACGGCCCCGCGACCCAGCCTTCGTTCATCTCCCTGGCTGCTAGACCCGTTGAAGAAGGATCTTCCTCGCTTCTGTTTTGTCGGGTGTTTAGGAGCCGAGTGCCATGAAAATTCTCCGTGCCCGCACTTAATGCCTGACCCCTTTGATTCTTATATTATTTCGTCACCGCACTACACGTGTGTTCTATGATTTCGCAATTTTTGAAAGAGTGTTGCCTGCACTCGCCATTTTTATGTCATTTTACTTTAACCTTGTAACCTTGTTGCTGTAAGTGCAGCGCTATTATATCACGAAACCACGCCGGCCTTCAAACAAAAGAAAGTAATTTTACCTGCAGGGCTCCAGCATAAATATATCAATTATCTGACGTCGAAGTGAATGAAACAACAGCTTATGCCTGTCGAAGCAGCCATCAGAATTTATGCTCTAGACGCAAACATGAAGTATCCTACTGCTGAACACAACTTTCTTGAACTCGGACTTAACAGACACCAGTTTTAACTCTTCCGGTGTAAAAGATATGAGAGTTGAATAGTTTTCTCAATGCGGGCGTCGACATAATTTTTGCGTACCAAATGGTCAGTATATTGACTGGTATGCACGCCGCTATCGAGGACTCCAGATTAAGAAAGTCGATAGGGTAATGTTCCTTGCGCTCTTTCACAGAATTCAGTTGATTCAGTTTGAATTTATTGGATTCTTCAGCAAGCAGATTGCTTCAGATGAAAACACTCCAGGAAACATGCTGGCTCACAAACCAGCAATAAGAAACAAGCCCACTATAGTCAGATACAATATTCAAAAAGCATTAACGAAACTGTAGAACCACCAGAGTTATAAACCGCAAGCCTTTGAAGAGTGGTGAAATGCGTTTTAATAGCGGAATGTTATATAAAAAAGTTCAGCATTGCATCAAATGACAGTGTTACAATGAATAATATTGCTCACGTGATTTCACAAAAATTGGAACAAGTCGCAAAAATTTTTTTCTGTAGCATTCTGACCAGCGAAATCCGAGATGAATTTAAAAAAAAAAGTTGAGCTGTAGAGACCTTTGGAACAAAGCTGAAGGTATAATTTTGCAGAAAGTGCGAAGAAACATGCTGCTTGTTCTGATGTTTCAAAAATACTTTTGTCACGAAGTGGCGCCTGCAATCTGGTGATCAGAACGATAGCAAAAAAGACGTCTAAACAAAACTCTTTAGTTGGGCTGACTTGCACCAACAATGGACTGAGTCAATCGGCGGCGGCTAGCGCTAAAGTCCTGTAGACTTTAGCGCTAATCCTGTGTGGTCTTTTCTTGTGTTCGTCATTGTTCCGCTACAGTTCTTTCGCAGCAAGCAGAGTGCTTGGTGGTGTTCGAACAGACTGCCCGGTGCTCTCGGCCGTGTTCAGTTTAAAGCTGGAAGCGAACTTTAGAAATACGGCGTGCAAACCTACTAGAACATTCTGCAACAACTTAGAATCGGCTCCGCTTGGGCACGAAAAATCGAGATAATTCTGGTCGCATCTTGCATTGCAAACAAAGCGACAAAGCGGCGTGACAGAAGCTTTGAAAAATGAACAAACTGTCCAAAAATTCGCGGCAATATTACTCGAACGTTCGTACTATTTTCTTGTTCTCTCTCAAGGTGGCCGGCACTGGGCATCATAATTTTGGTGTGACGTTACATGCGACCAGACTTACCTTTAATGATCACTGACAGGCGTGACTGCTTCCACATTGGTCCAGTTTGGTCTATTTTCTTTCGCGCCTTATCTTGATGGTTGTTTGTCAGCTTTAAATTGAGCGTGGGTGAGAGCGGTTCGCATTCTCCATCTAGCTATCTCCGCCACCCAGCTGATCAGTTTTTTTTTTTTTGGGGGGGGGGGATGAATTCTTGCAATAAAGAGTATGAATTTGCGTCATTCTTTTTGCACACTGTCCACGTTACGTTGTTTTCACCACCGCATGACACAATGTTCAGTGTATCGCTTTGAAATCGAAGTGTATGTAGGCATGAAATCTGCCTAAGGCGGCCGTAGGGCTTTCTACTTCATGTTAATGCTGGTGCAAGCTGCTTAGCTTGTATACGCTTCAAACCAGCAATTTAGGCTGCATGACATGCTTCACGTGACAGCTGTTAGACATAGTCGTGCTATTCTCTACTCGAGCGTCAAAGCCTAATAGTGTTTATTATCTCGCAGGTGTTGTCAGTTGTCTAGTAATTAAGCTCTTCTCCATGACTTAAGCACTGCTACCATCAAACACGTTGATGGGAAGAGGAGGCAACAGGGCGCTCTCATTATGTGACGATACAAACTCAGGGCAATAAGGGGGTAATTACTCATTGGCATCAATCCAAGCGCCGCCATACGGCTACATGGAAAGCTTTCCATTGCAGCCGTATGGCTGCGCTTGGGTAGATGCCAATGAGTAATTACTCCCTTATTACAGTCTACTCTACCTTAGAGGATTCCCCTAAACATTCGACCGACCAAGTCGATGTATATAATTATTGAAAACTCCAGAATTATATGGTAGAAACTCAATCTTTTTCATTTTCTCAGCTGTTTTCCTCTTAGCGTGCGAAATCAAAAAGTCATTTTCAATTTTGGTGGAAAGATATTTGAAAAAAAATGTGCTTTTTTATGCAGTAGAGCGTTCTTGCGGGCTAATTGGTTACTTCTAGAGAAAAGGTAGAACGGCGCGAATGGGACAGGAAAGGAGAAAAAGGAACAAAACGAAAACACAGGCACAGACTGGTCTTTCAATATCACTGTGCTTCTCTCTTTTTTTAATCAAAATTTTTATCCATTTTCAGTCCATGCCCTTCTTGAGGCAGAATTCACCGGTGTTGCTTTCCTGCGTGCTTTCCTTTTGCCTTTACTTAGTACAGGCGAATACCAACCTCTGCTTCCCGATTCTTGGCCGATCCCCCAGTGTTGGTGTGTGCCACCTTGTGAAAGGCTAACAACAACAACAACAATAGATGGACCTGTACAAGGTTTATATGGCAATGGTCCTATGTATTTTCCTTTGATTCAAATTGAGAGAACGCTGCAGTGTTCAAGAATTTCAGCTACAGTGATGATCTTTCCAGTTCGCCGTTGTTTCGTCTGAGAGGCCCCTCCACCTGACTACTGATGGAGCCACTATTATTGCACTAAATACGGCGACATCTGCTCAAAGTCTCCTATTTGTCCATAGCCTATGCCGCTATTTATGCCACACATACCAGCTGCATTGCCTTCAAGACGCCTCTGCGGCTACGTGCGGCGGAATTCGACTGGTCTAAGGCGCTGGGAGAGAAGCTGCTTAGTTCATGGTATTATTAGTTGCAATCTCACTCTGGTACCATTAATTTATGTTTCTGCCAGTAGCCAATAAGAGGAAATACTTGAGTATAAAGACACTTGGACTCTGTCAGGTTCCGGTTCAATTTAGCCTTCATTTTATAAAAAAAATTTCAATGGGGATTGACACAAATGGTAGCTACAGCAGGTTAACAATTCATATCAGATTTCGTTTTCATTTACAAACTAAGGGCGCGATTTTCTGATAGTCAGGCCAGCAACGACATTCTATAATTCAGGGTGCCTGTTATGTCAGTAGTGCCGTTCAAGTGGCCAGCGACATAGTTTGACTTCCAAAGTAATTTCGGAATCATTCCGTAGCAATTCCACTTGCAGCACTCGAATTCACTGACGATGGAATGTTTCCGAATGCTGCACAACCTATTGACAAAAAATGATCTGTAATACTCTCCTCTAAATATTGAATGCTGTAGAAATGAATGGCGTTGACACTTTAAAATGCTTCTCTCATGTATGTAAAAATATTTCGCTGCAATATCTCCGTTCTGTGAATAAGCATAAACATTTTTCTTCATGTAAAATTCCTAATATAAGTTTTATCGTAGGCAATATTTTGTTTTATTCTTGCCAAAGGTAAAAAAAATATGGCATGTGAGTTTCAAAACATTGCTTTATTTATCAAAGAAATAGTTCCACAACGCTTTGAAATACGAGCACACAGTAAACGAGGACAGGACGTAGGGCTCGTCAATTATAGTGCTCTGGAACTATTCTTTTATTCAGTATGAACCAACTAGCCCATCAGTTCGTTTTACTTGGCTTTACTGATCTCATTATATGTGCTGAATGTATTGTCTGATGCACATTTTGTTGGCTTTTTTCGCTCTTCCTTTTGTCTTTTTAAACCCTTTTAACTTTTTTGTCTCACTTTGCTCTTGTCTACGCCGTAATTGGGCGGAGGATTCCTCAAACCGCAGATGTACAGCTTTTCCTTGCCCTACATTGAATTATTAGTGGCAAATGAAATATAAATAAATGAATAAAATAAATATTTGATATCCACTTGCTCCAAAATATTTGGACCATCGGGAAGTTCTTACGCATTTCGAAGAAGCATCTCACTCGAAATATTACGTACAGAACATACCCGCGGTTGACGCCCATCTCGACAATATTCAAGGCTGTTTCAGAACACGACATTTCAGGGCTAATGTTTTATAATGCCCCAAATAGCGTCTTCGAAACATGGTTACAAACCACAAAGTTTAGTCATTTCAAGTAGAATACAGGCTGTCCGAGCTAAATTTAGCCAGGGTTTTATACGCCGAGGCACTCTGAGACGACGCGACCAAATGCATGCTGCTGGCTATTGTATGGAGCAACACACACTATTTTATTATTGTGCCTAATTGCATAATTCGTGGTATTAATAACTAAATTCGCAAGCAACAGAGATAAGCGAGAAGGTCAATGAGAAAGTTGTAGAACGGTTCGCGAAACTTCCGTTTGAACCATTTTTAAGCCTCCATCTATTGCGTATCACGTTTCTTTTTTTCGCTCACAGCTAATTCCCGCGAAGTACAAAAAAAATATCACGTGACACGCCCCCTTGCCCGCCAGGATTGCAGTGCTCTCAAACCTTCCGGATAGGAACTAACCGATCATTTAGCCCGATGTGTTGATGCTTAAAAGACGACAGGGCAGCGACGCATCAACTGGCTGATCGATTTACGCCAGCGGTACGCTTTCCTCGCGGCGCTTGATGATAGCGAAGAGCAGGCGCAGTCCTTATCGCTAACGCTTCCGTAATCGAACGACCAGAATGTGCGTCGGAGCCCTGTCACCTTTTAAGGGCACAGGGTAAGCCCAATACTTCCCATGCATTTTAGGCCATGTTGAGGTACATGTTTCTCACTAACTAATAACAGTAGCCTAATAATACATATATCATTGTTTGCCAAATTTTGTGCTCTTTTTACTGAACTAGAATATTTGAAATGTGTTGAAAATTCGATTTTTAATAAAATTTTTTCCGGTAGTACACAAATCTGGCCTTTCTTTGCGCATTTCAAAATTCATAACAGAATAACTGCTCAGTGAAATTGCTTAATTCTAGTTCAGTAGTTGGCAACACTTATGTAGATGATTGCAAAAAAAATCAGCCGTCTGTCGTGAAAGGCATTGGAAATAATGGCACCTTTGTAAGACAAAACACTGTTTTGAGATAATAGAGCGTAAATAGAAAAAAGATGTGAAAAACCATTTTTTATTCGCAGAAACGCCTCCATAGTAATTGGTTTAATAGCCCCCTGCTTCGTAGTCACTGTCGCCGTCATTTTTTTGCTTTTCGGCTTGTAGTTTTGACTGTCGGGCCTCTTTTGTAAGCTGTCGTGTTGCTCGGTCCGCAAAGTACATGCGCTTATGGTCAGCTTCCCTCAGCCACTTGATGGTGTTGCTCCCTGGGTTCAATCCACACGCCTTCAAAACGTTGGCCCGTGCGATGCTACCATCATTAAATGAAAGAACAGCAGCCAGTGTTGCCATCCGTAGGGTCCGAAGCCTAACAAACACATTCTTTGGCGCGCGTTCCCAAACAACATGGTTGAACGACTCATTTGCATTTTGAGTTCGCCCATGCAGGCACTTCTCTAGGAGCTCAGTCTTCGATAGCTCCCTATAAATGGGTTTGATAGCCTCCAAGACAGATGCAGGCAAACTGTCCTTGTGGAAAAATGGCTTGCCCTCTGACTGACTTCTGTTGAAGGCACACCACGTATCAGGTCCCTTTGGGCAAAGTCCATGGCATGGGTCATCGTCTGTGGCCGATAAGTGGAAGAAGGTTGCCCAAACGGCCTTTCGCATTTCATCCAGGTTTCCTACATTTCTTCTGATGGCCAAACCATAGTACGTCTGGAGCTTGTCTATTACTGCATCAGTCAGTCGGCCTCGGCCCGAGAGGCTCTTTCCATCAGAGAGTTTTCCTGCTTTGTTTCCTTTTTTTAGCCTTCGTAACCTTGTGCCCATCCTTTTTTGCACGTGCCCTATGCACTCAACCTTGGATATTTCAACGGAATCACCATATGGCATTTGTGCCTTCACAGCCATAAAAGCCTTGCTGTCACCATCCCCAAGGTATTTGACGTATCGAACGCCGTGAAGCTCCTCACTCCTGCCGAAAATTTTCAGTGCTCCTGCGACTTCCATTCCACCGCTGGTGCCTTGGTAGTTGCTTTGGCACACCTCTCTATGAAGGGGGTCACTGTTTGTACCCTTGATGCTGCACTTTGGACAACGTTTAGACAAAACCTCCACATCCAGCACTTTCCCAGAGTCTACACTGGTCGCAGAGACTATGCCGTGATTGGAAGTATGGCCTCGCTTCTGCCAGCTTCCATCAAGAGCAACTGAGATGTCTTTATCGCCCTCATTCAGCTGCACAGCTTCGTCAGCTGCCCTTTTCATCGACTCCTGAGCAGCAGCTTCGATGTGACCTAGAAGCTCTTGATTGTATGTCGCAAACTTTGTCGGCGGCTTAGGAAGGTTTAGCATAGCACAGAGTATATTTCCTGCAGCCATTCCCTTACCAATGGACCTCAAGGCATACACTAACCTGAGGTTGGCTTCATAGAGGCCAGAAGTAGTTTTCTTCGACGTCTCAAATCGTTGTGCGGCACTACACACTTCACAGTTCAAACTGTAAACGCTTGCAACACCTACCCGTTTTGTCACAATTTCGATGAGCTCAACACTTCCACCGCACTCTCTGCACACACTCTATGTAATTGCGGCACAAATGCCGTCCATGTCCATTAAGGCATATTGGCTGCTGCTCTGTAGCACATCCTCTTCCTGGAAGCACAGAGAAAATCTTGAAAGCTTAGATGTCGAGGAGCTGGCGCGTTCGGCGTTCGGGATCTCATTCGGTCGTGGACATCCTTTTGCTTTTTCACGATGAGCGTAGCGGTTGCCGTGAAATTCACGCCTGACGAAGGCCTTCTTTGCCCTGGGCATCTCAACTTATCAGCAGCAACCAACACCGGCACAATTTACAATACTGATCGAAAGGGATAGCACTCGGACGCAGCTGCATGAAGGTTGCAGAAACGTGGAAAAAACGTGCAAAGCGTCTCAGGATTGTCTTGGCTAAAAAAGAGGAGCTGTACAATAGTTGCCAGACAATTTTTCATATGTAGCTGATTTTAGACAAGTTTTGAAATCAGGTGGTGGACTTTTTGGTTGAAAAAATTGACGTTAATCCTGAAAGGGGGCGTGGCCGCTCACTACTTGGTTTCGGAAAAAGCGTTTTTCAGCCGTAAATATGGCTTTCTGAGGAAAGTGCGATCATGGAACATGTGTAGAAAGAATTGAACTTCTAAAATTCCAAAAGAAAAAAAAAACGATTTTTTTCTAATTTTACCTTACCCTGTGCCCTTAAGCAGCAGCACACCCGCCTAGATTAGCTGTTTGTTGGGCGGAACGGTTTGAGAGCTCTGCAATTGTGGCGCGCAAGCGTACATGTCAGGTGGTATTCTTTTTTTATTTCACGGGCATCTGCAGCGATCGAAAACAAGCCGATAAGTAATAAATTGAAAGTTAGACACTTCATTGGGGCGCTTCGCGGATCGTTCTACAACTTTCTTATGTGAATTTTCGCCTATCTTCGTTGATGGCGAAGATGGTTAATTAATCTCGACAAATTATGCAGCTAAGCCAAATACAAAAATATTGTTAGTTGCTCCATACAATAGCCAGCAACATGCATTTGGTCGCGTCGCCTTACAGAACCACGGCATATTTTAATCCCTGGCTAAATTTATTTGAGATACTCTGTATACATGGACCCGTTTATTTGTTGGGTTACCGGTTTGGTCTTACTGTACACCCTTCAAACACTAGAAAAATTTTACGGCTCCTAGCTGCGGGACTACGGTCTGTTATCTAGGTACGCGTAGTTTTCTTGGCGCTTTTCTTTAAATGTGAGCGTAAACCAAGCCATTTATCCCATACCACATCTTTCCGAATTGTAATTAATGCGCCCCTCGACAAAGTAATTTAGGCTGAGGCTTTATTCACGTTCTAACCGCGTTGGCCGAAAGGTGTCATCAGATGGCTGAGAGGTCGTTCGAAGCTGGGCTTCACCGGCGAGGGGCGCAGCGCGGTTTACGGAGCTTCACTCAAGCGTATAACACTACAGAAAGAGATCGCCAGATTGGGGGACGCTTGTACCTATTTTAGCGGCTCGGTGACCAGCGGAGGCTTTTGATCCAGCCGCCTCACGACGCCGAGACAACTGTCCAAAGCACTAGAATAAAGCTGAGGCAAAGGAAAGGTTTGGTTCAAAAGCCTTTTCGCAAAGGCCGAGCCCCAGGCCAGGGGAAATCTTGTACTCATTGGTGAACTGGTGTGTACCAGGCGACGGTGGGAATCGATCCCTGCACCTACCGAATGTGAGTTGGACGCTATACCAAGGGCGTCGGTTCCGTTTCTGGTTGCTTATTTCGCTGAATTATTTCTAGGCTTTGTCTACGAGAGCGCGTATGCTAGTAGTTGCTGTCGCATAATAAAGAAGCTGTACGTTGCTTTTCTGGTGGAGATAAAAATGGAAATGAAAAGCCAGCTGCCAGGCTCTTTCATGCAGCAAAATGAGCAAGAATACAGAAAGCGCTAAATGGCGCTGTTCGCTGTATCGGATTTCCTTAACTTCGACTGTTGTTGATACAGCTGGCTGCTTCACAATTCCTACTTAATATCCTTGCCGTGATCCTGCCTCTAAATCAGGCGCTCTTGTCTGGTTAGGCCTTCGCTATATGAAATACACCACATTTTAGTGGCCACGATGTAAAGAAAGGATTTCCCTGAACTTATCGAGCCAGCCGAGTAAAAGAGCCCACCGCCATTGCTTGTGCGAACGTGCGCGGAAGATTTCAGTTATGAAAAAGGAGGAGCTTTTCGTTGAATATGAACTGCGTTGACAATTTCCAGCGCCGCGCTAACCAATCCGTCTGGCAGCGGTAAGCTGCCTAAGCGAGAAGCCCCACAAAGCGCAACGAAATTCAAGAGGCAGTGCTGAGAACTTAAACAGTGTCTTAAAAATCATTCCAGTCTTGTGCTTCCGCTCCCTGTTGGACAGGAAACTTAAACGCTTATCTTCACCTTGTAGCTTCCGTTTATTTATATTCCAAAGAATGAAAAAACTGGAGAGCCGGAAGAGTGGGGCCAGGGTCTCGTAGCTGCGCACCAAGTAAATCACTCTAATGGTAGAAAAGGTTCCGGGCAGCGGTTGCGATTAAGCTAGTTGCTGGCTGCCCATCTTTTTACTTTCGCGAGCTGTGCTATTAGAGGGCTAATGCAGATCATGAGTAGAGCTCAGAATTCTTTTCATATTGTTGAGGGGAAATACTATTTAAATTTAGTTACAAGCGTTGGGGGTTGGAATAAAGAGTTCCTAGCTGGGAGCACCAACACCAACAGGGGGCTGCATTAACCTCTTCTTCGTTCGTCCTTTCACGCGAGAGGCCACTTCATCTTCCACTGCCACTTCGACGTAACATGACTCCCGGCGACACGAGCGCCGTCTCGGCGCTAGGCCGGTGGTCGAGAAGCGACGTGGTAGGGCTTGAGGCGCATGACGTGAACCATGTCGGTGGGTGTTACACTTAATGAGGATGCAGGCGTATGAGGAGCAAATTCATACATGACGTCGGTGACCTGACGCACCACACGATAAGGGCCATGGTTGGGGGACAAAAGTTTCTCAGAGAGTCCGAAGCGGCGGGAAGGAGACCACAGAAGAACGAGCGACCCCGGTTCGTAGGTGGCGTGGCGATGGCGATTGTTGTACAGAGACTTCTGTGCTTGCTGGGACGCTTGGAGCAGACTACGGGCGATTTTGGCAAGCGTCTGCAGCTTGAACAATGCGTCACGGGCGTAGGCGGTGACGGGATGGTCAGCGGATGGGACAAGTGTGTCCAAAGGCAAGACGCTGTGTCTCCCATATAAGAGATAGAACGGAGAGTAACCAGTTGTGTCATGCCTGGAGGTGTTGTAAGCGAACGTCACATAGGGCAAGGCGAGATCCCGGTCTTTGTGGTCTGGGGAGACGTACATAGACAACGTGTCTTTTAATGTCCGGTTCAAACGTTCGGTGAGCCCGTTCGTCTGCGGGTGGTATGCTGTGGCAATCTTGTGCTTGGTTGAACATGAGCGCAGAATGTCATCAACAACTGGAGACATGAAATAGCATCCGCGGTTCGTGAGTAATTGACGAGAGGCGCCATGTTGCAGAATATGATTGTGCAAAAGGAAGTGAGCGATATCGGTCGCGCAGCTTGTAGGCAATGCACGGGTGATAGAGTACCGAGTGGCATAGTCGGTGGCTACTGCGACCCACCTATTTCCAGATTCCGAGGTCGGGAAATGGTCCAAGGAGGTCGAGCTCTACACGGTGGAACGGCTCCACGGGCAAGTCTATAGGGTGCAGAGGACCAGGAGGTGGTGCCGAAGGCTTTTTTCCGCTTTGACAGAGGTTGCAAGTGGTGACGTAGCGTTGGACTGTACGGTATAAGCCAGGCCAAAAGAAGCGGCGCAGTATCCGGTGGTAGGTTCTCGCCACGCCAAGGTTTCCAGCTGCAGGCAGGTCATGGAGTTCTGCGAATATAGAAGCGCGCAGCTGCTGGGGAATGACTAGAAGGAGGGAGGGCTCGTCAGGACGGAATTTGCGGTGATAGAGGATGCCATTTTGGTATCGAAGAGCTGCAGGGAGCGCTTCGAGCTTCCAGAGCTCCGGGCCTCGATGATGGTTTCAAATATGGGCCCTTGCGCTGCTTCACGGCGATGTTGTGTAGATCAGAAATGCCAAACAGGGATGGGATATCGTCAGTGTCACTGAGATCAGGTGGCTCGACAGGGTACCGTGACAGGCAGTCAGCGTCTTGATGAAGACGTCCAGACTTTTATATCTCAGTGTACGAATAGTCCTGAAGGCGTAGCGCCTAGCGGCCAAGACGCCCGGAAGAGTCTCAGCGAGGACAGCCAGCAAAGGGCATGGTGGTCCGTGACAACAGAAAAAGCACGTCCGAACATGTCTGGCCAGAATTTAGCTACAGCCCAAACCAATGCGAGGCACTCCCCTTCTGTAATCGAGTACTTTCACTCGGCAGGTGAAAGCAGTCGGCTATACGCAACGACGCGGACTGGACCCCGGGAGCGTTATGCGAGCACTGCTCCGATCCCGTAGCCACAGGTGTCTGTGCGGAGTTCAGTAGGGGCCACGAGATCAAAATGTGCCAGAATCGGTAATTACGTCAGCAGGCGGACAAACATGAAAAACGCATTGTGTTGACCAGGGCCACAGGTAAAGTCGGTGTAGGTCTCCAGGAGGTCAGTGAGAGAACATGCGATTAGGAGAAAATCTTAGATAAAATGGCGAAAGTAGGAACACAGCCCAAGAAAACTCCGCAAGTCCTTCTGGGACTTTGGACAAGGGAAGTGTTGCACCGCTCCAATTTAAGCGGGATCAGGACGTACGCCGGTGGCGTCCACGAGATGTCCAAGAATGGTGAGTTGCCGGCGGCCGAATTGGCATTTTGACGAGTTTCGCTGTAACCCAGCCGTACGAAATACAGCCAGGACGCTGCTGAGACGTTCAAGGTGCGAGACAAAGGTGGGCGAGAAGACAACAACGTCATCGAGGTAGCACCCCTATTGAAAAATGTGTACAGATTTGAATAGGAGACAAATAGGATTATGGCACATTTCGTTTAACATTATAGGATGAAGCTTCCAAAGCGATTCAGCCTTTGAGTGACTCCTTACTGGAGGGCTCCGTATAACTACTATTACCCGTGGTTAATTACCGGGCACTTACATCACACAGTGCATGCAAGTCGTGGGTTCGAACCCTCCCACTACGGTAGCACTTCGATGGAGGAAAAATGTGAAAATTCCGTGTACTGTGCATTGTTAGTGCCCGTTAAGAACCCCAGGTGGTCAAAATTATCTGGAGCCCTCCACTACGGCGTCCCTCATAGACTGAGCCGCTTCGGGACGTCCATCCTATAAAGCCAAACCAAATGTGCCATAATCCTATTTGCTGACCCGTTCTAGCATATATAAATTTTTCAGTAGGGACGTAGTCCACTTAAATCCGCGAAGGAGCGAGTCCATCATTCTTTCGAATGTAGCTGGTGCATTACAAAGTCTGAACGGCATGACTTTGAGCTGTTATAAACCGTCAAACGTGACAAAATTTGTTTTTTCATGATCCTGCTCGTCAACGGCGATTTTCCAATAACCGGAACGAAGATCAATGGAAGAAAACTATTGAGATCCATGGAGGCAGTCGAGAGTGTCATCGATCCTTTGGAGCGGGTACAGGTCTCTTCTTGTGATGCGGTTGGGGTGGCGGTAATCAACGCAGAAACGCCAACTGCCGTTTTTATTTTTAACAAGGACGACGGGAGCGGCCCTAGGGCTGGACAACGGTTCGATGATGTCCTTAGCGAGCATCTTTTCGACTTCCTTTTGTATCACTTGGCGTTCGGAACTGGACACCCTGTAAGGCCGGCGGTGCAGAGGAGCGGTGTCACCGGTGTTGATACGATGCTTCACTATAGTCGTACGCGCTAAAGGGCGGTCATTGAAATCAAATATGTCCTGAAAGGATGCCAGTAAATTGGTAAGAGCCTGTGCTTGGTCGGCGGAGAGACTGGAAACGATCATATTGGCGTAGTGGTCAGGTCTCGAAATAGCTGTGAAATGACCATCCGAAGAGGGCGATACACAGTTTTGACTGCGGAGATGACGTATTCGTCGGTCGGGGACAACGTGGTGAGGCACATGCCTTGAGGAAGCGTCTGGAAGCGCCTACAGATGTTGATAACAGGCAGACATGCGCTGTTTGCCGATACTGGGACAACTGTGTGTGCAAGGGCAGCATTCTTTGTGACGGGCAAATGAAGGTTAGGAGTTATGACATACTGGCCGTTGGGAAAAGGTGGAACAGATTTAAACAGAGCTTAAGTACCGGCTGCAGGTGGTATGGGGGTGAACTCGGCAGTACAGAGACGGTGCACAACTGGGGCAGGTGGTTCTAAGAGGAACGGTAGGTCCAACTCAACAACACTTGTAGCACAGTCATTAAGGGCTGCGTGCTCACTAAGGAAATCAAGGCCGAGTATGATTTCATGAGGGCAGTGGTTGAGAACGGTAGAGAGCACGGTGGTTTGGCGATCAGAAATCGTTACACGAGCAGCACACAGGCCGAGGACTGGGGGCGTTGCGCGATCGGCAACTCGAACAACGGCTGTAGGAGCAGGCGTCAGTACTGTGCGGAGGCGGCGACGTAGGTCACATCATAAAAGAATGCCGCCGTTTTGAGGACGCCAAAAGCCGACGGGTCACCCAGCATATCGCACGCCTGCCCAACATGGCTGCGTCTTCCTCCTGCCAAGATCTTTTTTCTCGGAACCAGCCGACCTCACCTGAGAATGGGACCCGAATTCTACGCCGTGAGTTTGAAGCAATTGGTCCGGCTCTCTTAGCAACTCATGTGACCGACCAGCCGTTGACCCTTCCACTTATGCAAGCCGTCGTGCGACAGGAAATTGCTAACTTGGGTTTCAACTCAGTCACCGCTATTCATCCCCCCTCAAACATCCTAAGTCCCTCCTCTTTATCCTGTCTTACCTGTTTACGCCACTCCTTGACCGCGCAATCCCTCCGAGTGGCGTACGCCTGACGACAGGCCCATATGTTTCAATTCTTCCCGTGTAACCCACATCGCCCGTCATTGCCGTAGTCGATGGTACTCCTCCCAGCGGACCCGTTCCTCGACTCCCCCTTATCGCCCCGACGCTGCCCACTCAAGCTCTTTCTCACGATCCTTGGACCCATCAAGCCTCACCACCGACTTCCAGCCGCCCCGCTTCAGTCGCTCACCATCCCCACAGCGCCGCCAGTCCCGTTCGCCGCAGCGACACTGCGCTACCTCTCCTAGCCCCTACGGGTGTCACAGCCGGAAAACTAGCTTCTGCAGCGTCCAGAGGTGATGCTGGAGTGACGGGCCGGCCCCAAAATCCTAGTTTTTGCTGACCATACAAGTCGATAGAGTTGCCGCCTCTGCTCTGGTTGACACGGGCGCCCACATTTCTGTGATGAGTTTTGATCTTGTCGCAGTTTTTGTTATGAGCAGATTGAGGGCGTCGTCTGCGATGCCCATGAGCACATGGTCCGACTTTGTCAGCCTCGCTCATCTTTGTATCCACTGTGTAGCACAGAGACAACACATCTTGAATATAAGAGACGTAGGACTCCGTGGATGACTGGGCGCAACTGGCAAGATCTCTTTTAGCTGCAAGCTGACGGCCGAGTGGTTTGCCGAAAAGGTCGATAAGCTTCTGCTTGCAGTCAGCCCAACTGGTCAGTGTCTCTTCGTTGGTATCCTACCACTTGAACGCCGTGCCCCTAAGGTAAAAACTATGTTCTCAAGCATGAAAGTTTTGTCGCAGCGGTTGTTAGCGCTGCACAGTTCATACCTGCGAAACCAAGTCTCGACATCGGCGTCAACGTCCTCAGAGAAGGATCCAGGATCACGAGGGTGAGTGAGGACGACGGAGGACACCGATGCTGCCGAATGTATGGGGGATGCTGCAGTCATTGTCTGCCGTGCTAGGTATCGTCCGCTATGTAGTCCCGTCTTGCCGCACCTCCACAAGGAAGGTTATGGGGGAAATACTATTTATATTCATTTACAACTGTTGGCGGTTAAAATAAAGAGTTCCTAGCAGAGAGCACCAACCCGAACAGGGGGCTGCATTAACCTCCTCTTCTTCGCTCGCCCTTTCACGCGAGAGGCCACTTCGTCTTCCACTGACACTTCGTCGTAACAATATATACGTTAAAAATATATTTCGGGGTTGACAAGAGTGCATATAAAAGCAATACAGTTGTTATAAAGTGATATGCACTCGTCTGCCTCACACGGTGGTTTCTGTTGCGAGTATTTCTAATTGGGAACATTCTCCCGCTATCATAACACAAGATCCAGTGTAATCAGCAAATCCTGGCTGCTATGGTTTCTAGAGGTTAAATGTGGGTACATTCTCTATTTACCGGCAGTCGATGGACTTGCAGTTTTCTGCGCTTGGACGCCGCAAACGCGAAATGCTGAGTCCCATTTAAAGCGTGATATGTTCTTTCCACCGAAATGTTTCGGGCACAAGAATTTTTTTCACATCTGCCGTGTGCGATTGAGAAAAGAGACAATCTTTCTTCTAGTTTTCGGCACTATAATATAGTGGCTGACCTGCTATGCGTTCTCTAAAATTTGTATCCTTATTGTTACATGAGTTTGACGCTAGCACAGACGCAGGCAGAAGAATGACATGGAACTATCCGGGTGTTTCGTGCAAGATTATCTGCAATTTTTAAAACCAGGATATTGAGTTAAAAGAGCGCTTATTTTGGCATAGCATTCTAAGCAGCGCAGCGCATCAGAATGCAGCTTAGAGGTCCTAACAAGTACGCTAGTTAACAATCTCTAGTAGTTGCCTTGTTAACTATAACTGCAAGTCTCCTTAGTCATTGAAAGGCGTGTAGCTCACCGTAGGTTACATCATTTTCAGTTTTTACAGCTTCGAAAACGCAGTCTACTACTGCGCTGTGGTCCAACAAATTTGGTGTTTCGACGAGTTACGTGGAGTGCGGGGGTTGCTTTGCCTGCATGGTCCTCGAAAGCCTGTGTATTTTAACGCGCGTTAGGCAAAAGTTTTTAGGCCACAGCGCTGAAGCTAATGGCGTTATCGCAATTTTGAAAACAGGCGTAGACAATACTTACGGTGGGCTACACGCCTTTCAATAAATAAGGCTACTGAAATAAATAGAATGAAAGTTAACAATTTACTATTAGTCAACCAGCCGAATAGCTCCATTTTGAGGCGGTACACTGCTGACAATGCTATATCGTAGGAAGCGCTGTTTTATCTCTGAAAGCCTACTTTTGAAAATTGGAAAAAATCTTATATGAAACATCCGCCTTAGTGGGCGATCTTTGAACGCAAACAGAGCAACAACTTCTAGAGAAACAACACCTTCTATGTCAACGCAACAACCAGCATTTGTCTTGACAATAGAGAGTTTTAAATATGGGAGCCAAGTGGTCGAGGGTACTGAGGAAATACTGCGCCGCAGCGCCAAGGACGCGCGCACCGGTGAATTTTAGAATAGGGTTTTCTCCTAGGAAGCGCGCCAGGCGTGCGTTCACTGATTACAAAGCTTTTACGGCAAAAAAGTAAAATGCTTAAAATTACAACAAAAATATAAAATTTTCATTGTTTCATATGTCTGGTAACATTTATGTAGTGCATACACCGCGTGTAATAACCCAAATTGACGCAGCAAACAATGAATGCCTTCTACTCTTTTTTTTTTATTGCGGTTGCCATGTGCAGCGCTGAAACGTGACGCTGCGATTTATAAGTATCGCGATTTTTTTTATTTCTAACACCATGAATAAAAAGTACTAAAAAAAACATAGATTGTCTTTACGGAACGCCAGTGTTCGATTTTGCCGCGCTGTTTCCCGGCTCATCTCCATGGCGACCCAACGACGCGTGTTCGCTCAGCCTAACAGCTGTCTATATCAGCAATAAATGTGAAAATTTGCTGCGTTTTATGACTAAGCCATTAAATTGCGTGCATCTTCAGACAAAGCAAACGTTTCGTGGGCCTTTTATTGTTCTAACGTGACACACATTGAAGTGAAAACGAGGACTCGGTGGTGAAGCGAAAGGCTTCGCTTCTACAGACTCCGCATTGTTCTTTGAAAGTAAAGCAGCATTGGGGAGCACGCTATTTTGGGAAAATAGAGCTAAGATTACCCCAAGTGCGGATGTTGGGCCTTACGTTTTGATCATGCTCGTGCCCCAAAATTTTATTCATTTGCACAAGCAACGAGGACAAACAGACGAGTGCTGCGTACCGTTTCCAAAGAGCAACGGAGCGGACCGCGAAAAAGCATCGACGCGACAAAGTCCGTCCCGCGTCGGCTCACATCCTGTACGTGATGAAGACCTGCGAGTGTTGTACCTGCCGCATAGCTCGATGCGCCCCTCTCGCGTTCGCCCACAGACATGAGTGCGCATATCACGAGCACGGCAGCCCTTTTCTCCCCGTCACTATAAAAGACTGGAAGATAAGCCAATACATTCAAACTTTACGCTCATGGCATCTGCGTCCCCGCTTAGCCAGTCGCGAGGGGCTTGCATCCAGTCATGCCAAAGATGCGGCACCGATAGGATGGGATAGGATAGGAAAACTTTTATTGAATCATAAGTATTTAGGCGATCAGAAGTCTTCTTGCTTGCTTCGCGTGTCGCTGTCTTCACGTTGCGCTGCAGGGAAGGCTTGTTCAGCAAAGGGTGGTCCCTCAGTCCAGGGCTCCACTGAGTTCGGCTGCATCCCTTGCGTGCTCTACCATCCTCTTTTGGACGGCGAGCTCGCAGCTAACGAGCCGGCTCTCCCAGTGCTCCGCACTCGGTGGTTGGTGTTCTCGGAATGCGTTGTTTCGTAGCATTCCCATGTTATGTGAAATAGTGTGGGTGTGGCCCCGCACCACGGGCATGTGCCCCTATATTGCGTTGGGAACATCTTGTTGTATATAAAGAGGTTGGGGAAGGAACCTGTTTGTAATCTACGCCAATCTGTTGCCTCCTCCTTTGTTAGTGCTTTATGCGGGGGCGGATATTTATATCTCACCCCTCTCTGATGTTGGAGTAGTTCTGAATAGCTGTCCCCGAGGATCATGGCGCTCAGACCACGGCTCTCCTGCTGCTGTCCGACTCGGAAACACAAAGCTCGAGCTAGACCATCCGCCGCCTCATTGCCCCTTATGCCCTCGTGCACAGGTATCCAGATTAAATTATGTTGGACTGTTAGGCTCTCTGAGAGGTTGCACTCTCTGAGCACCTTAAGAGCAGCTTTGCTAATTCTGCCCTTCGTATAATTTCGACAGGTCTCTTTTGAGTCCGTGAGAATACTCAATGATTTGTTCTCCCTATATCATTTTGCTGCCGCCAGCGCTACGGCTAACTCCTCGGCGTCCGTTATACTCCAGATTTCTGTGGATGCCCCGGAGGTTAGTTCCCCATCTTCGTTTACTACCACTGCCGTCTTGCTATGTATTTGCTTCTGCCGCTCGCTACTTCCATAGCGCTTGCGTCCGTGTAGAAGGTGTTATCCTTCCCCGCTAGTGTTCTTTCAATGTGTTCTGCCCTGGCCTTCCTTCTGCCTTCGTGGAGCCTAGGGTCCATGTTCTTTGGAATGGGTCTGACATAAAATGTTTTCCTTATTTCGGTAGGGATGTCTTCGTACCGCTTTGTGTCGATGTATTCGCAGACTATTCTGTCGAGCAGTGCTCTTTTAGTGTAGGTCCCTCCTAGTCTTTTAATTTGCGATTTTCGTTGCGCTTCCACCATTTCTAGGAAGGTGTTGTTGACGCCGAGCTGCATGAGCGTTTCGTTGGGTGTGTTTCTTGACAGGTGTAATGCTGTCTTGTATGCTTTCCTTAGAATGGTTTCGATTTCTTCATTAGACGTTTTGGTCCTTACGTGGAAGGGAAGCGAGTACGTAACTCTGCTTACTATGAGGCTGTTCACCAATCTTAGGGTGTCTTCTTCTTTCATCCCATGTCTTCTTTGAGAGACTCTGCTTATCATTCTGCAGACACTTTCTGTTGATTTCTTGAGTAGGGAAATCGTGTGGTCGCATTTCCTACTACCCTGCAGCCACATGCCGAGGATGCGGATCATTTTGCATTCCGGTATGAGTTGTCCTTCGAGAGTGACTTCCAGTTTCGCCTTAGTCTGGTGTCGGCCCACTCTCAGGAGTTCAGACTTTTCGGTAGAACAGTTGAGGCCTCTAGCTGTCACGTAGTCGAGGAAATTTTTTACGATGTAAACCCGTGCATAGATGTCGCGCGTACGGGAGTAATGCTGTCGAGATATCGTTAGAGAAAACGTGTTGGGAAAGCACATTACACATTTTAATTCAGTCGTTAGCTCGTTCTAACTTGCAGCTATATTTTCTAATCTTTCAACCACTAAGATTATTACATAAATAAACTATTTTGAGGACCTTATGTTCTATAGGCACAACACATCGCCAAATACATGCATGACTCCGCGCACAGAGCATCACGTTTCATTCGTTCAGGACCGTTTAAGGACCGGCCTCCGAGCATCGCGAGACCTGTGTTACGATTTTGTGAAGCAAGACAGCATTATCAAAAACAGGCGCCAAAGATGCTAAAAGTAATAAAGCGAATGAGAGAGAGCTAGAAAATTAGTTATTGCACGTTTTTACGAAAAATCACTTATCTGGGAGTGAGCCTCGGTGATGGGCCGAGAGGTGTTCATAACTTCTGCGCGCATGACGTAACAACCGTTTTTCATCGATCACGGGCATAGAAGCCGAAAAGCTCCGACCTCACTGGAAGCGCATATTTCATGATACGTTACTTTCGGTACGTTATCTTCTTGTTTGAAGCGACGGCTCTTGATTACCTGGCGATCGCACGCACGCCGCGCGTCTAAGGTAGTGTTGAATTTCCTATTTTGTGGGCACAGCAGCCAAACTAAAACTGAACACCCGGCATCACTGTCTCCTATAATTCGAGCGGTATGAGATGCTGCCCAGGAAGACCCATCTTCCACAGAATCACTGCATGTACCGCGGCAACAACTCCTTGTTCGGCTGTCCGGAAGAGAGCTCTGTGGCTCAGTACTCTACCATTCTGATTCAAGTGTTATTCTAGGTCATGCGCCGCTTTAAAAAATGATATAAAAGGCCAGGAAGTCAACTTCGTTAGTGGACACATTTGAGTCCGGGATCCCGGAAGCTAGGGTAGCCGCCATTCACGACAAAAAGTAACCTTTTCGTTCTCCATGCTGTCCTTTTCCTTGCAGATGTCACAAGGTTAAATCAAGTGTTACAAAAATTTGGAAATGGAATTTTCAGAGGAATAATTCCTTTCTTTTGCTCCTGCAGAAATACAAGCACAGCCATAAAAAAATTACTAAAAAACAAAAACTTCATACGGTTGTCGCTGTCCTTTAAGGCGAGCTCGTCATACTTAGCGGCACAAGCCGGGACACTTCATTTTTCCCCCTTTCCCTTTTCCCAGCATACTCTTTGTCATTCAGCCTGAAATACTGCGTCGAAGGGTTCGTCAGGCAATTTTCCTTGCATTCCACTTCTTCGGGCAGTCGCGGTGCCCTTTCAGCGTTCTTCAATGCGGGACACTGCGACTGCAGTGCCCAGCTGCCAAGAGCAGCTGCCAAAAGTTATGTCCTTTCGTTCATATTCACTAAGTGTCGCGCGCTTTAGCATCCGTTTCTAACAATCTCATTTTTTTCATTGCCACAAATTAGCACGTCGGGATGAAGAAATTTGAATAAGAAGACCAGTCTTGAGCATATATCTGATGCTTCCGAGTGCTCGCTACCCAGAATTACGTGTCCCATGGAAATATTTATTTTCTTGCATAGCTACAGTAATATAGTCACAACTCATATTATGTCAGAAAACACTGTTTTGCCGAGGACACATTGGCTGAAGAATTAAGTCATTTATTACTTACTGGGGAGAGGCTGTATAATTTCGTTCGCTCACTGAGAACACAGCTTTCAGGCCTGAATTATTATATCAAACAAGCACTATCCCTTTAGCTGCGGCGGGGCAGCCCGTAACATTGCTATGGATCAATCTCTTGTCTTATCCCCGCAGTTTTCCTCCTTTATACTTATCCCCGAACCCAACAAACCAGCCTCCCTCTCGGTTTTGAGGCCCGCATCGCTCACCTTCTGCTTAGGCAAGTTATACGAACGAATCATCCATACACACCTGCAATACTATATTGAAGATCATAATCTCTTTCCCCATTTTATGCTTGATTTTCGTCTTGTTCTCTCCACGCAGGACGCCTTTGTTCTCAAATATGAAGTCCTTACTCGTATACACCCCCCCCCCCCCCCCCACCACCAGACAGCACCTCCTTCTAACAAAACATTATGGGCGCCTTTCACAACATTTCACAATATGGCTTCCTAGAAGGTTTAAATTAGATACACTGCGGCTCTCAGATGTTTCAATATATCTCAGTCTTTTTCACCTCCCGAGCAGCCACTACAAGCATCGGATTACCAGATCATCTCTCTTTCAAACAGACAATTAAGGGCACTCCACAAGGTGCCTTCCTTTCACCATTGCTATTCAGTATAGCGATGGTCCCTCTCGGCCACAAGCTCCCCAGACTCGCCGACATAGGATATAGCATTTTGCTCAGCAAAGCGGAACGCAATGTACACTAAGAAAATCGGAAATCATCCGTATTCAGGGTCGCCGCTCCCGTTCCCCCGGCCCAATTATGCTCCAAATTCATTACCACGCTATAGGGGAAGAATCACTCATCCGAGTGCTTGGCATGTGGGCCAGCATTATATCAATCCCACCCACACGATTGCTACTCTACGCACGTCTGTGCTGAATATCGACGGTATGGTACGACGTGTCGCTGGACATCGCAAGGAAGGCGCGAGGACAACACTATCCACGTCGTCACGGCCCTCACAATGAGTCGAATCCAATTTCGCCTCCCATGCCAGAATGTTGATCGTGGCACCAAGTGTAGGACCGATATCCTTATCCGTACCCTCTTTAAAGCTGTTCCGGGCCTACCCGTCTCCATG
The DNA here is from genome assembly GCF_052857255.1 of Amblyomma americanum. Taxonomy (NCBI): domain Eukaryota; kingdom Metazoa; phylum Arthropoda; class Arachnida; order Ixodida; family Ixodidae; genus Amblyomma; species Amblyomma americanum. The sequence continues at coordinate 154,867,713 of NC_135498.1, forward strand.
TTCTGTGGCTTGCAACACGTTTCTGGAATTCAAGGATGCTGTTCTGAACTTCGAACGCACTCGTCTCCTCTCCACCTCGGTGGGAAGGGCCATGCTTTCAATAGTAGCAACCCGCAAGCCACCAAGACCCTGATCCTGACCGGAGTTCTCTCTAGCACTATCCGCTCCCGCCTGCATATGGACCTTGTCTGTCGTCACATAAATCACGAGTCACAGAAGCCCGCCGTGAGGCCCGTCTGCGCAGCTCCCGTAGACAATACGGCCAAGACACTAGAGCCAAGTATGTGGATGTGACTTCGTATGTATAGCCCCACAGATATGCCTGCGCTGCTGTCAATCACACCAATATCCCTATCTTGGAGCGTTCTTCACAGCACCGGACCGGGCGGCCGCAGAAGCCATCGCTGTTGCCACCACCATCAAAATGAGCGACACCCAACACCACTGCTCCCACATTTTTAGACTCCCAAGCCGCCTACACTGCCTATACAAGTGGTCGTGTACCGGGCACGGGTCTCCGCATTCTGGACGGCAATCTCCAACATGATCATGTCATCGTCTGGGTCCCAGGACATGCAGGTCTGGATGGCAGTATTGAGGCTGATGCCCTAGCTCGAAATTACAGCTAACGAGCGAGGCTCGCTGAGAATATCCTATTGCCCCACTAACACCATTTAAAACAATTTTTTTTTCATTCCCCTCGAGACCTCCTGCCTAAATCAGCGTCTCTACCCCCCACTACGTTAAGAACTTTCCAGTGTGTTCTCCTACAACATAAGCCACATCCAAACACACACTTTCCCCAATCTGCATCACCAACACCGCATTCACTCAATATAATGCGCAAATATATGTCCATGGTGTAGTGACATTCCTAAATTCACACACATTTCATGGATATGCACAGCTAAAACCAACCACGTAAAGCCGCTCAACGCGGCGCTGGAGCAGCGGAAGGTGACGCTGGCCAGCGGCACCCTGGATGACCAGGAGGCGCTAGTCGCCATTGCCAAAGTGTTGGCGGAAGCTCCAGCAGTCCTGGATTGATGAACCAACCCAAAATCCGCTCCGGTCTCATTTTATGCAATAAATGTTAATTCGCTCTCTTCCTCTCCTATTGTTGGAACGCAGACTCTCTCTATAACATGATATAATGATGCACAGGTCTACAATTGTAAAGTTCATAGCTACATACTCTATATATAGACGCACCCGCCACGTGCCTAGGGTATTTTTTTTCATATCTTCTAGATGTCTCCTAGAGATAGGTCTTAGTGCATCGCGTGCATTATTAACAACCTGTGTCTTTGAGTGCAGCTGTATTTGTGCTTGAATACAGAACGATCGACAACCAAAAACAAGGAGATTGAGGGGGCACCGGCTCGAACTTCACCAAGCGTTCCCCGGTTCTAAGAGTTGCGATCGCCGAGGGTAGAGTACTGAAGGCTTTTTGGTACGTGGTGAATTTTTAACTATAATGACTAAACAGTCAATCTTCACCTAAAACAAAATACGCAGGAAGTTTTGTGCGATTTTAGACAACATGCCAAAGCTTTGGGTATTACGAGTTCACGAAGGAAAGCCGTTTACAGTTTTTAGATATTGACATAACCCATAACAAAAATTAGAGTGGGCGAGTAAAAAAGAATTATAGTAATTATAGTAATAGTGCCCAGCCCGCACCGCTTAGAGCACAAGTGGCTTCATAACCCGTAACACTTGCTGGATGTATTGTCCCTGTGCCAGTAAGGAATTTTTGCATTACGTTTCGACGCACTAAAACTGTAAAACGCGCCATCTCCACAATGTGCCTAGAATCCGCAGTCAAATAGTCGCGCAGTCACAAGATGCAGGAAAGCTTTGATGAACAGATACGAAAGTTGATACAGTCGGGCTTTACACCCTTGGTACTAAGTTCAGTTACTGAGGCTTTGCTCAAGATGATAAAAAGAAACGAAAGAGCGATGAAGTTGACGCCATCGTAACAAAGGTTGGACCAGTTGTCATCCCATATTCCCACAAAGTGACTCTTGACCTAAAATGTGTTGGTGTCAAATATGAAGTTCTTGTGGTTTTTCTGCCCCCCCCCCCCCCAGAAGCTTGCATCATTACGCCGCGTGATTCATACTGGAAATTCAAATAATCGAATATAAAACAGTACATTCCGATACTTTTGTAAAGTGGTTCGTTGGGTTTTTTTTTTTTTTGGATCGTATTTCTCTCACATGCAGCAATGATTACATAGGCCAAAACAGCCGGTGCATTAATGATGGTTTACGGGAGCATGAACTTTCGCAGAGAAATGATACCTGCTCGCACTTACCGCCTCTCTGCAAGGAATGCGGGAAGGAAGAGCGCAAAAAATGTCAGCCTAGGCTTAAAGATACAAGTATTATATTGAGATGTAAACACAAAGTTGCGCGTCAACTGATAGACGCATACCAGATAAGTCAAAGTGGAAGAGTACGTGTTAGCACCCCATCTTTGATAATCCACAAGAATGTAATTGCCCTCATAGATAGGTTTAGAAATTGTTAATTCTGGTGTGTTTCTACCATGCCTTAATGGCGATCCCGCGCGTGATGACGCACCTGTTATTCCTTCATCGCACTGCCCTCCCCTCATGGCTATATATTCAGCCGCTTCTACTTTCAAAACTGTTGCAAGCAGCGCCTGTCTCGTCGTCTCTTCCTCTGCGCTGTCCTGTTTGGCGCGTTGTTTTTTCTAGAATTTAAGAAATCAATTATACTAACAACACTTTTTCAGCAGTCGCTTTATTCATCAAATCTTCGAAACGATTTGAAAATTGGGAAGGTGGCTCCACTTCAAGTCCGGTGGTAAGCACTCGTCTCAAAATTTTGCCCCATTTCACCCACTAGCACATGCCGCAGAATATTAGAACAAAAAATCTTTAAGAACATTGTTTCCTTTCTTAATGGCAATTATTTTTTTTTGCGCCTACGCAACATGGTTTTTGACAAACATATTTATGTGAAACAGTAACTTTTATTCACTGATAATCTCCGCCGTATACTTGACAAGTTATCTAGTGCACAATGCATTTTTTTTCAGACTTTTCGAAAAGTGTTGATAACGTATTCATGATTTGTTACTTCATAACTTAAGTCATTTTAATCTCCATGTGGATTCAATCTTTCGTACATAACCGCTTGCAATTTGTATTGGCTAGCGGCACTACCTCACCGCTTACTAACGTCATTGCTGGTGTACCACAAACAGCCGTCCTGGACCACTTTTATTTTTAATTTATCTTAATGACCTTCCCCTATCGAATCTTCTGCGATCCATATTTTTTCTGATGATTGTTTAAACTTCCGTCAGATCAGTAACCCCAATGACATAGACACCCTCTAGTAAGCTCTTAATCTTGTTTATAACTGGTTCAGAACATAGAAAATGAACATTAAAGGTTCACAAATGTAAGTTCATGAGCATTTCCCGCACACCCCAAAATTCTTAATTTATATTATTTGAATACCATTCCTTTGAATCTGTCAGAGCAAATAACTATCAACGCGTTCATATCACACGAAGCTGAACATGACGTACACATATCGCATACCTATCTAATTACACTAATCGCATGTTAGGGTTCTTATGTTGCATCTTTTCCGCCGCTGCATTGTCCATAAAAGTTTTATTTTATGAAACAGCAATAGATCTTAAAATTCAATACGCGGCATCCATACGCAGCTATTTACGCTCACTTTTCCTTTCAATCGTTACAATCTCGCCGGAAAATCAGTCACTGAAATCTTTTCCACAATGTATACAGCCATGTCACGCAGCATGAAGGTTTAATTTCTCCACCCGAATACATTTCCCGTCGCATTGATCATCGTCACAGACGAGTTTCACAATGCCACACCAACGCCTCTTCCCGTCTTAACCGCCGCCGGACTTCCGTCGAGTCGAACAGTCCCTTCCCCCAATATCGCAGCCACTGATGATATCCTAAGTTTTCGTGATGCACTACGTAACTGTATATTTAGGAGAAAGCTGTATTGTATTCATTGTTTTATTTTATCCTATTTAACCCTCTTTTTTTAATTCGAGATGTTTGCCATTAGGCATTAACCCACTCCCCTCTGTAATGCCTTTGGGCCCTGTGAGTACAATAAATAAATAAGTTATGTGACCGAGCAACTTTATTTAGGGAACGTTGAAATTGCACTTCTGTGCGTTGAAAGTCAAGCCAGCTTTTTCGGCAGCTTCAGGGTAGCTACCAGGCGCTCGCCGGCCTGTGGTCTTTGCGCTTAACCAGTGTAACCACTTTGCGCTTAAGTGTATTTTAACTCTGTGATTCCGCAAGGTGAAATAATCAGTAGAAATTAGTAGAGTAAATCGGAAGGCGCTTTACGTGGCTTGGCGGCGTCGCCGCTTGGTCTCTGCTTATGCGGCGCGTAAAGAAATATCCTGCCTGTGAAGCCGCGGAGCCTCTGTCATTGTGGAACGTCTGGCGGCTCCTGCACCCATCCGTAGACGTATTACTGTTACTTGCGCTGAGTGCGCCGCTCCACATATGCGGCGCAGCATAGCTGACTGTCAATAAGAGGAGGCGCCCAAGCGCTGGCATATTTCCAGTGCGTACTCCTTACAAGGCTCCGGCACGGCACATGTGCGGAGAGTGCAATGGTAGTGGTGATGACGTCACAGCATCGATCACGTGGTACGTGCGGTCACGTTACTAGTCACGCAAACAACAACAGACGCCTCTCGCCCCCTCCCCCCCCCGCCCCACCCCGCTCCCCCCTCCCCACCAAAAATATGTGGCCAACGCCTAATGAATACTACTGAAGTTGAGACAAATGCTCAAATGAGACAAAGGACCTTAATTTAATATTACCAGCTTAACTGCCTCGACAGTGTTTTCTCAGAAATCGCGCAGTTGTGTTGCCTTGCCGTTTTGACGAAATACGTTGGACGAATTCATTATATCTCATTAGCTTTCCCAATTATACATTCGGCCACATCTCAGCAGCATGAAATTTAGTCATCATGAACACTGAAAACAAGTTTCACAGCACAGAGAAGACGGAAGGCGCTACAAGGCGTGGTCCTCAGTTTTTTTCCTTTAAACCATCCTGTCTATCCTGTTTTCCAAGATTAGCATCAATGGGCCCAATTTTCAACCTCATGGCATACACAACATCTTTTCCTTTCCTTTGAAATGCAAGGCAACACATCGGTTCTTCTCATTGCAATGGAGAGCGCGAACGGGGGCAGTCGTTAGAGGTTTCCCAGCTTTCGTTTCTCAAAAATTATTCACTCTATGTATCCGTACTCCGGTTTTCCCACTTGATAATAGAATATAAGGACAATAATTTCTGCGCCTCTTAGCCCTGTGATGTTGAACTTTATAAACCTTATTTCACCACTAATTCTCCTTCATTGCAAGAATGAAAACAACACGAAGAGTAATTTGAAAAAAATAAATAATGATAATATTGACTCATGTTAAAGCAATGCGAAATACAAGACGTAGTGGAAGAAAAAACGGCACGAAGGCTATCTAAAAACTGAGTTTTTATATTTCTAGAAGGGTTAGTTATAATGGCACTAAACAAAACAACTGAAACAAAAAAACACATAATAAAATCGGAATAGCCTTTAGAAACCGTGCGGGCATGAAGCAGGAGGTAAGTCGCCTCATCTTAATAAAGACAACTAGCAATCTTAACACATGACATGCACCTGTTATCAACCTGTCGCCACACATTCTCCGATAGCGGCAATCTCTTTTTCCACGAGATTGATAGAAGGCGAAGCGACACGTGCGTTTGACTCCTTTCTTATCAGAAACACATCAACTAACTTCCTGTTGATACGACCTGGGTGGCTGAACACGATATTTGTCCTGTCCAAATGGAGGAAACAATGCTTACGCTTCCGGCAGTGCACAGCAAGGTTAGACGAAACTGCCCCTTTGACTGACCTGCGGTCTTCAAATAGTCGCTTGCTTATACAGCGCCCTGTTTGGACAATGTACGGCCTACAGCAGCAAAACTGGATCGAATAAAACACTGCGGTGTCGCAGTCGACGAGCCGGTTTTGTGTGAAATTGTGGAGCTATTCCTTGCTCGGTCATCCCGGCACTCGAGCTTCTTCCTTGCTGCACTGCAGACTCTGCTCACCTTATTCTTAGCTGTGAACACTACTTTCACCTCGTGCCTCGCCCCTGCTTCTTTTTACCCGCGTGACATTGCATGTATCTAGGAAGTCCCCACTTTTTTTGTTAGCGCGCAGTCTTTTTTCATTTTCTTTTGCGAGACCATCGCCCCTCGTCAGTGTCATCTCCGTTATTTGAGCTAGAGCCAGATCCGGAAAACCAGCATCGCTATGTTTCCTAGATCGGACCTGCAGGGAGCTAGCTAAGGTGTTTCTGATAAGACAGGAGTGAGACACATGTTTGTTTTCTATTGTAGGTTCGTTTGTTTTGCATCTAGGGGACGATTCCGTTACTAGTCATACGCTTTTGTCAGTACCACGTTCATACAAAAATACAATTACTTGTGCTTTGTATGGTTTAATGGCCTTTTTTCATTTCTGCATCATAACTAGGATTCTGATTTTTGTAAGTAGCTGTGCTCAAAAGACAAACAAAATATAGATAAGTCCCTATTTACAAGTACTGTTTCAAAAACAAATAAAAGTAGGTTTGTTTTGAATCCCGTGTGCTCAGAAGGGGCATGCGGCTAACCAAAGGAGGTGCATTTATTTATCTCCTTCAAAATAATGTCCATCCCTAAAAGGAGCTACACACTGCATCAAGGGTGGGTGCAAGAAGACTGTAGCTAAATTTGAAAGAAAAATGCATACAATGGGACAATTATTGCAGCCATGGCTAGTATACGCATATCGAACATTTGTTGTAAATTTCGTCACTGCATTTTCGACACAACTGCTTAGAAGCATTCCAGGACACCAACAAAGCAACGTCTATCAACAGCATTCAGTGCCCGAACAGCCGCCGCTGAGCGCCTTGGGTGCGCTTCTTAATTCATCTCGGTACACTTTCAGATATGTGCACAGTGTTTACCGCCAGGATTTTCTTCTGTGCAAAAGTTACCTTCTCTCCTGTGCAGATAAGAAAGAGCCTTGACAACTGGTTCTCGAAAAGCAACAGAATCGCTTGAAAGGCAGCAAAATCTTTTTCCGCCAGGCCGCCCCTACGACCTTTTTGCAGGAGACACCTATATCAAACGAACATTAAAGAAAACTTTATATGGCACGGCATTTCTTATTAGTTATCTCTGGAAATTCTTTCATTCCGTTATAGCGCGCAGACGTTCAAACTCCGGAGCACTGATGATGCCTTGGGTTCTTGCAGTGCGTGCAGCAACGAGCTGTGTGTGAATTTAAGATAAACAGTGCCTCGAGCGGAAAAAATAACATTTTAATCAACATGTCACACATTTCGATTCTTTCAGCTTGCCAGAGAGGGAATTGTTATCTCAGTGTCCCTCGCGAATTAACAGGCCCTGGGGCGAAGCTCGCAAAGCGTTCGCTGCCCTGCTCTCTAGCTTATTCAGACGGTATTATCGGTCCTCCATTATTTGGTCACCCCCGAATTCGTCTGTTCAGACTGCTGGCAGGGCACTTTATTTTGATTATATTTTCCCCAAATTAATCGTGGTCTTTTAGTCAGTTTTTTCTAGTATTAGATAAGAAAGTAAATCTAGAAAATACAGTACAAAGCATATGTAATTAATTTTTAAAACAGTGAGAGTTCCAGTGAAGTGCTACGCACGCACGCGTTCATTCATTAACTTCGGACAGCATGATTACTCATTTCAGGCTTTCTTAGTAGCAACTCATTATCAGCTTTATGTTCATGTGGAAACATTTTTGAGCTTTTAGAAGTGAAGTTTACATCTTCTAGCAGCGTGTATTTCCTGCGGACTGTTGGGCTCCTCAGTACGACTGCCGCAATTAAGTGTAGTGGTGAAGCATGGCGGCCACTCGTTAAATAATAATACATTGCCTGTTTCTCTCAACACTAGCATTTCCTGTCAAACGAAGCAGTGTTATTATAATAATACGTGTAATACGTGTTATATTCTTTCAAAGTTTATACCGATATAAATGTCAGATTTAAATACTATTAAGATCTTTGTCTTGATTTGAATACGTTCCCTGCAGGACAAAGGCCTCTCCAATATCCTTCCAATTAAACCTGTCCTGTCGAAGCTGTCATTCTCACCCCCAAAACTCCCGCATATCATTCGGGAACCTGCCTCTGCCGCCCGGTGGAACGCTTCGTTTTCCTGGATTCCACGCGGTTGCCCTAACAGACGATCCCCTCTGCGCGTTAAATGAGCTGCCACTGTTTATTTAATGGTCTTGATTTAAGCGAGTTAATCAGTACATCGTATTTTTTCCTGAGGGGAGACTATTCCTGTCTTCTAATGTAACATTTTCCTTCTTAAAATGAATAAATAGTCATTACGTTTCGTTTTGCCATCGGGACGTCTTTCAAAGAGCATAAGCGTTATAAAAAGATGTATGATCGCTGATACTACAAATGTGGCCAAATATAATTAAATAAAACAGATTTTGACATCTACTTAAAGCATCAACCCAAAAACAGTACTTCGATGGCTTATTTTATGAGCTAATGAAGGAATGGTCATGCTGACTTAGCTTATGGTTTTGTCTTTAATATGAACCTACATAGACAAAACAACGTAAATATCGTCTGGTAAGAGCTGGGTGTCTTCTTTCCTTCAGTTGGCCTTAAGATGACAATTGCTTTCGGGCAGATATGTGTTCGTCCTGCATTTTAAACAAAATGCATTAAGCCGCATGCAGAGAAATGCAGAAACG